>NW_013666876.1:55391-63187 GCF_000517525.1 Limulus polyphemus | reverse complement strand
ATTTTCTGAGTGCAGTTCAATTACTCACTACCTACACACATTATCACGTCACGTTGTGAGCGTCTTATATATACCAGACAAACATATATCTAGTAAATGCTAGGGCATTCACAAAGGAACAAGATATTTCTAGAAAAAAAGTGGCGTGACACTAGTCACGTGACCTCGCTGATGCAACACTATGTTTGATTAAGTGACGACCTTTGCATTTCTTAACAAACAGCAGTCTCGACACCAGACAAAAGTTTGACTCCAAGTTTTATGAATAGAATATCAAATGAATGGTAATTGCTGTTATTTTAAGTAACAGTAAAGTTAAAAAATAAGTTGTTCATTTGTTATATTTAGTTGTTGGAAAATAAAATCATAAATAAAAGGTTAATTAAGCATCCTTTTCCGGACAATAAAATTATGTAAAGTAAATTATTGGTTATGATAATTGTCTCATTCAAATAATTAATAATGAAACTGATATGTTATAATTGTTGTCTCATTGACTTTTGAAAGCGAAATAGCAGGTGTGTTAAAATCCTATGGACCATAGTCTGCCTAAAGTAGCACTATCATAATAATGTTAACATTTTTGGCATAGAAATAATGTAAAAAATATGTAAGTGAAATTACATATTTTGTCAAAAACTAAAAAAACCATAGTTATATGGGCATAATAAACACAAAAGTGCATGATATTTAAAAAATCTTCCTTTTCAGGAAAATAATTGTAAAAAGTATGCTTGAATATAGAAACACTATAAGCCTTTGTAAAACATATGTAATATATATATAAATGAAAATTTTAAATATAAGTAGCAAACTGTATGCAATCCTGTGGAAAAATATCCATCTTTGCAAATACAAATGTCAAGATGGAATGTAAACACTATTTCTTGTACAATCTTCTTCTTCTTCTTCTGTAGCTTTTCCCGTATCTATACGAGGTCGCTATTTTTGACAGTACGTTTCCACTCTCCCCAGTCTTTGTATTCGTCCCCAACAAGGCCTTTCTCTCTAATATTTCCATCCACGCAATCCTTCCATCTTCTCCTTGGTCTTCCTCTATTCCTTCTCCCCTCCACCTCCATATCCAAAACCTTCTTACCTATATAATCATCTTCCCTCCTCATCATGTGCCCATACCACTGCAATCTTCTCTCCTGAACTTTCTTCGATATTTCCACCGCTTTAGTGGTTCCTCGAATCCTCTCGTTTCTAATCCCATCAAGTCTCGTCACTCCACACATCCATCTCAACAGTTTCATTTCGGCTGCCTCTAATTTTTTTTTCTTGAGCCTTTTTGATGGGCCAGGCTTCCACTCCGTACATCATTGCAGGTCTCACAACGGTTCTATAGACCTTTCCTTTCACCCTTTGCACTGATCTTATTGTCGCATAGCACTCCCGACGTTATGTTTTTGTTAAACTATATAAATTAACAATTTCAAACTTACGAAATCGTTTTTTTTAACTACCCGATGTAAAGTGGGGAAAAAAATCAAAACCAACCTAAAGAAAAAACAAGTGAAGTTAGCTCTCAGTTTCTCCAATCCTATTTACATGAATGTAATGTGACTACAGAATGACATCTAAACAACACGAGCCAGAGCTGGTAACACAAACAATATGTGTCTTAAGGTAAATTCAACTCTGTATTTAGTTTTCTAAGTTCGCCCAAACGACTATATAGTCTAGTTTCGTGATTCACTGTTACTTGGCTGAAGAAATACAAATATTAAAGAATAGTTTACCACTAAAGAAAGTTAAATAAAGGTTTTATTTTGTCTGTTTGCCACTTCTTCGTTTTATTTTACATAAAATAAACAAAATTTATCTATTTACCCCGTTTCCCTTTGTAAAGTTACACAAAGTGATTACAAACTTATGCAGCTCTAATATTAATTTTTCATATTAAATATTTATTCAAAGTATTAAGTATTTATTAGGCAGATTTTATTAGAAAATAAATGATCGATATTTCATACTGTTCACAGAACTTAGTACATAGACTGTGTTATGTAATTAATCACAACTAACTAAATAGATTTTGTGGGTAAAATAATGCTATGAAGTTTTCAGAACTTTGAGCGTTATATTATCTAAGTTTGATATAAAATTCTTCACTGTAGGATTTTTTAGTTATGATCAGCCCATCCAGGTTTTAGTTAATTAAAAATTAAAACATATTTAAGCATGAATGAACGATCTAATCATGAAATAAACTACATTGTTATTAAAAAAATATTTTTCTGTACAGTAAATAGAATGCAAGGTCAGGAAAGACCTAGCGGTTAATGTGTCTGAGAGTTTATGGTTCACATTCCAAAAACGCACACAGCACTTTGGGTTGTTGTTACATATAAGAGTAAAAAAAACCAACAAAATCAATTACATAGTTAGAATAAAGTTCAGTCCTAGTAGTTATCGGGAAACCCTTTGCAACAAGCTGCTGGTTGGCTGCCTCAGGGGAAAGGGGTAGAGACGTCTACAAAGTGGCATCAGAGGGCATGTTGCTATGATGATTGCGCCGAGGGTTATGTAGATCAACAGATATCAACGTGTCTTAACATGTCATCAACTTTATAGTAACAGTCAAAGTTTTAAAACTAACAATTTATCTTTTTTACAATTATCAGTAAAGAAAATTTCTATCACAACTAAAGTTTCATTTTATAAGTAAAACGTACATTAAATCTGCTATTTTAATTTCTAGTTCTTATCATTACCATCAACTTTATAGTTTTTTGCTTATATATTGAATTGAACTACGTACGTTTTACAAAGGCAGATAGTGTTACTATAGCCTCGTAGGACTGCATACAGATATCATGTTGCCTCAACTTGCGTTTATGGCTTTCATTTATGTATATTTAATTCTACTACATCCTTTTTACAAATGCAATGCACCCTCTGGTGCCACTTCGTGGAACTATGAAGTCATTGTCTCTGACACCACTTCATGAACGTTTCTACCCCCTCCCTTCCTCCTGAAGCAGCCAGTCAGTGTCTTGCCATCAAAGTATCCCGATAACTACCCTGTCTCAATATAAAAACTATTTTAGAATGGCTATCTCAGTTTCAGAACAGTTGGCACTTAAAAAATAATTAGTAAGAGCTCTCCAGTGGCACAGGGGCAAGTCTGTAGACTTAAATGCTAGAAACCGGGTTTCGATACCCTTAGTGGGCACAGCACCAATAGCCCATTGTGTAGCTTTGTTCTTAACTACAAACAAACATTAGTAAGCGGTTTTGGAATTTGATAAATGGGATAGTTTTCATTTTGTTTTCGTCAACATCAAGGCAGTTTTTTTTCCCGAAATGAGTATGTACATTTATGACCAGAATATTTTTTCTCTCAAGACCATTCAGGAATACTCTTATTTATACAATTAAATCCTCTAGTTTTTTTATTCACAAATATTGTGACGGATTTATTATTATGTATTTATTTTAATATCAACGTTTGTTTAGATTAAGTTTATATTCAGAAACATGAGTAGCTTATAGTGTTAAATATGCATTGCGAAACTCCCGCCTATTCTCCAAAGGTTTAGAAGATTCTCGAGAATAAGAATCAACAATATATATGTATGCATGTAAACATTTACATTTGTATTGTTATGTAATCTGAATTTTATAGAAATCTTCTACACGCCTATAAATATAACCAACACGACGCGCCACAAGAGAGTGTCTATAATTAGTTTGCTATAGTCAGTGTGCTTTAAACTTCGGAAGCTATAACTGTGATTGTTATAACACTTATCAATCGGAAATCTTCAGATATTAACCAGAAACATTTATAAATTTCCAACATTACAAACCATTTAACTTCAGTGGATTCACATCGAACATTAGTACTTTTACGAAAACATTACCTAACTTCATTGGTAGAAAATATCGGCGAAGAATACAGAGCTACCTAGCTCCCTGTCTAGCGAATTATACCTACGTCAACTCGTAATCAACTCGCTCATCGTGAACTTTCGATAAGATATCGAAGAAGTTCCAGACTAAAAATAATAATTTATATTGCTTGTAAGTTTGTGAAACTTTTGTTATAAATCATTGTTTGTAATAACTAGTTGTTATAACTGTTATTGTAAATTCTATTGTTGTGTGCATATTAAAACGTATTTGTGTTAAAAAAAAGAAAACTGTGTGCATCAATCTTGTTGGCAAATATTATAAACTGACTATATATATCGGCATTTACTTAACTGCTAAATCCAAAGCACAATTTAACTACTAAATTAGATTTACCAGTTAACTCGGTTCCAGACCATTTGAAATTCTAATACGTAACAATATTTAACGTTTCTCTAATTCTTTCATGTCACTAAACAACAAAAAATATAAGTTTTCATAGTTGCTCTGTGAGCTTTTTGTTGGTTTATTTTCTCTATGTTGTTGTGAAGAAAATTACACATATTTGATGTTCTCAATTTTCTGCTTATCTTTCGGCTTAATTTACTGCTTCATTTTTAACGTTTGTAATGGGATGATTATCCACAAACTAATGGATAAAAACAATATCTTCGAGTGTTGGAAAACTAAAAACATGATTCAATTAAACATTTGTTGAAATATCAGACAAAAATTAAGTTAAAACCAAAATTCAATCATACATTTAAAAAAGTCATGAAATTTGCTGGAAGACACGAACCACGTGGATACCCAAAGAATATCACATGCTAAAGAGATTGAGTACGCTATACTGAAACGATTTTGAAGCCTCACCTCTCGTTATATTGACACGTACTGTCACACTGTATCCGATGACTGTGCATCTTTGCCAAAAGCTCCGTGGTAAAACGTCCTGTCCAAGGCAAACCACTCTTCCCTATTGGCTTTCCCTAATCTATCTAGTGTACGAGAACGACAATTTGCCAACGCCCGTTTCAACAGTCTGATTGCACAGAAATATATAGGCGCTGCATTTGGAGATATGATCGATATGTCTACATAAGGAATAACGTGAATGCCTGTTTCTATCGGTTGAACAGACATATCAAGGAAGCAACTGATATTTTATTGTTTTCCAGACGGAGATCCTTGATTATGTTGAGAACTGTTGCCTGTTACAAGATATTGCATTTTAATTTCTACAGCTGGGGTTCAACCTGTTGAACATCTCTTTTTGGATAATCCTGTGTCCCAAGTTGATCCACATTCCTTTGTTTACAAATACCATTAAATACAACGGATATTTCTATTTTGGAAATTCTTAGTTAGCGATTTGTTAATACACTTTTATAATCTGAGTACACGAATACCTTGCTTCAGAAAGAGATGTAAGATACCTTTCCCTAAACAATCACACGAAAAGCGAAAGAATGTCAAAATGTAGTTCTGATACATCTAGTTCCTTTGCGACTTTATCTACCTGTGGCTGTCATGCAATTTGTTGATTTGCTTATTGAAATACTCAATACTCTGAATTACCGTAACTGTATTTCATTACCCACACTGATGTCCAATATTTAGTTGCCACTGAAGAAGGCACTAATGACATGGTGTGTAAATGTATGACATATTTTAGGTGTTGTTTGTAAATTGAACAATTTTAACTTCATTTTTGTCTAAAGCATCGATAACTGTTTAATCTTAATATTTTTACACATATTTAATCACTTATTATAATAAATATATGATTACTGTTTGTTTGTTGGTAATTAAGCACAAAGCTACACAGTGTTTGTTTGTTGGTAATTAAGCACAAAGCTACACAATGTTCGTTTGTTTGTAATTAAGCACAAAGCTACACAATGTTTGTTTGTTTGTAATTAAGCACAAAGCTACACAATGTTCGTTTGTTTGTAATTAAGCACAAAGCTACACAATGTTTGTTTGTTTGTAATTAAGCACAAAGCTACACAATGTTTGTTTGTTTGTAATTAAGCATAAAGCTACACAATGTTCGTTTGTTTGTAATTAAGCTACAAAGCTACACAATGTTTGTTTGTTTGTAATTAAGCACAAAGCTACACAATGTTCGTTTGTTTGTAATTAAGCACAAAGCTACACAATGTTTGTTTGTTTGTAATTAAGCACAAAGCTACACAATGGGCTATCTGTGTTCTGCACACAAAGTATTTACTGAAGCTAAGCCAGTTTGTACTGGATGCTGAATTTGGTGTATAATGCTGGACCAGATGAGGTGCAATAATTTAGAAGATAGACAGTGTGATGATGACACAGTAAGTATTCTAACACACTACTTTCTACAGCTATCTCAAAATAGGTTTTACGAAAGAAAACACTCCTAGGATTTCTTATACGCATATATATATTCATAAACGTACCGTCTCTGTGTGTGTACATATATGTATATACCAAATGCTCACAATGTACATTTTTGACTCAGGATTTGTTTTTATATATACATATATATCTGTCATGTACAGGAATAAAAATGGATATTTTCACATACGTATTTAAATATTTTCTACTACAACGATTTTATGCATATTAAATACTTTATTAAGAGAATTTACGTTATATAGTATTTGAAAGTGTATTATTTTGGTTATATAATAATAATACATAATTTTGTTTAACAAGTATGACCAGGATGATACACACGCAACTCAATTCTAACAAAATGGCGGTTTGGGACACGTGGATACATTTCACTTGGGGCAGATTGACATCGCAAAGAGGTAAGTGATTTGGTTTTACTATGTAATAGAGAAAGGTGTTTAGTTTATATTGGCATAGGAAGTTTGGATGTTGAAGTTAACAGGTGAATTTTATTTACATTGTTTTTGACACATACAGTCACTCATGTATGTTATGGGATATGATATGATATTATCCGATATTTAATCTATAATTGTATTCGCAATTTTTTTACATTCAAAGAGGTTGTTTAAAATACGATAGTAAATATAAAAATTAGGAAATATAACAAAAAATTAATATCAACTCCCACCTCGAATGGGTTTGAACTGTAACTACCTTTGTAATTGAATGTTAACAAAGTATTGAAGTCCCAATTATAAAGCATTACATTATTGTATTTTTTTAAACATTATGAGTTAATTATTAAAAGATTTAAAAAATCCCCATTCGACTAGGATTTCAACTCAAGTCTTCCCCTTGAAACATACCACTGAGCCAATTTCACCTCAAGTCTTCCCCTTGAAACATACCACTGAGCCAATTTCAACTCAAGTCTTCCGCTTGAAACATACCACTGAGCCAATTTCAACTCTACCAACAGAGAATCGAACGTTACCGACAAAAAAGCGTTTCAAATAGAGAGCGGCTTTTATAATAATATGTTAATACTGGTCTTTTTAATGCAAAGCTACACAAAGGGCGATCTCCATCGAGGGAAACTGAACCCCGAATATCACCATTGTAAGTCTGGAAACTAACTGCTAACTCACCTGGAACGATAGTATATGTACACATATATATTCTTTTATTTTGCTGCTTATATAACTTGCTATAAAAGCTAGTGAGTACACTATAACATTTATGTATTGCAACTCAGCCAAGTTTACAACACCGTGTTACGTCTCTGGTCGTTAGTTAATTTCCCGTATAATTTCTTTAGGATGAAACTTTAGCGACACAAGTCCTTTCTTAAATAATACTAGTTTATTCTTTCTCAATTCAATTTTGCAATACACTTAATTTCCACAGTCACCTTATCTTAAACATGCACTATAATTTACAATGAACGATTCGCACACTTTACATACTACCGCACTTGACTCAATTGTTCGTCTATATTTACAATCTCTCTGTCTGCTATACAATTTTAATTCCGATTAATAATTTCGCTTTATCTG
>NW_013666876.1:52108-55381 GCF_000517525.1 Limulus polyphemus | reverse complement strand
CCCCGATCTTTCTAGAACTCATTACGTGTTGCCAGCGTCACGTGACTTACTCTGTCGTAACAACTGTTTAAGTTACTTTGTAAATTTTAGAAATTTAATTTCGTTGAGCAAATAGTTTTAATAATCACTATTTCTGTTTTTTTTTGTTGTTGTTGTTTTGTTTTTCGTCTTAGATTCAGATTTCTATTACACCGAGTTTTGATTTACTCAACGCCTTTCACGTTTACTTCATAAATTAAATAATTCAAATGCCCATCTGCTCAAAATCAGAAAGGCGTATTTACCTCAATCCGAATTACACGCTCTAATACTTACATGGCGTCTTAAAAGTTGGTTGTCATTGAAGAAATTAACATTGCTTTTAATGTTGTTTTAACATTGATGGAAATGATCTGGATTGAACGCCTTGAGTACTATATAGATTTTGAGTGAGTACATTTTGAGCATATTCTGTAAGTGTGTATAAACATTCAGCCTATGGTAACCAACTTTTGGTACGCCCTGCATATCCAGATAATTTCCCATGTTACATGATCTAAAGGCTATTTTATGATTTTCAAGCACTTAATGTTTGGCATAGTAAAAAGTATTGGGTCTCACTGTATAGTATACTGTAATTTTTACATTATGGTGCAAATATCATTATTGTTAACTTGCAGTACGGCACAATAACTGTGTTTAGCTGTGAAAAATTCAGAAATATTAATAATATGCTACGCCTAAAAGTATTATTGTTTAAAATTATATCATCAATACGGGCATGATTGTTTAACAGTTTATCACTGATACAGGTGGTATTGTTTAACGGTATATTAGGTATATTACCCATACATGTACTACTGTTTGAAAGTACTATATCACTTATATGGGTGTTATTTGTTCATAACGTATCTTCGATACTGGCATTATTAGTCGATTTTATATTGTTACGACAGCGGAACTCAAGAGTATTTTGGAGATGCCCTCCTCGTTAGTATATAAGCCTTGCAGAGGAAAGCCAGCAGCGGTGGGATATATGAACGAATAAACAGAGAGCAGTAGCTACTTTGAGTTCCGTGTAATTTATGATTCTATTAGTTTCGAGCTAGTGAGCCGTAAAGTGTGTATTTTTCACTCGTCGAGAGCGAAGTTATCGAGATTGTAACTCGCTGTGATTTATAGCTTGTGTTATAGAAGGTGTTAAGTTTAAAGTGACGAGAAACGTACTGATTGTGGAACTTCTGTGTACTAAAAGTTGTATCAAGGAGAAACAAATTGGTTTAAACAAGAAAGGACTTTTATCGCTGAAAATCCTCGCAAAGAATTTCTATCAGAAACAAACAAAAGAGCAGATATGTAACAGATTGGTGTAAGAGAGAGGGATGGAAAAGAAAAAAGATGGAAACGAGAAGTATAAAATCAAGCTGCGACTTAGCGGATTTGATGGCAGCAATACATGAACAGCAAAATAAACAAGAAGGACGAGAAAAGAAACAAGAGAGGCTACGGCACTAGTTGGAGGAGAAAGAAAAGAAACAAAAAGAGAGACTATAGCAGTGGTTAGAGGAGAAAGAAAGAAACAAGAAGACAGATTGCAGCAGTTGTTGGAGGGAAAATAAATGAAACAAGAAGAGAAACAACTGCAGTGGTTGGAGGAGACAGGAAATAAACAAAAAGAGAGGCTACAGCAATGGAAAGAAAACCAGCACCAGTGGCAACTGGAATAAGAAGGGAAACAGGAAAAATGTCTCCAACAGTTACAACTGTTGCTGAGGGATTAGTTTGTAGACGCCTTGGACAGTCCACAACTGAAGATACAAGCAAAGCAAGCATACCCCTCTACTATGCAGGATGCAATATCCAGAGACCTTGAATTCGAATCCTATGTTAAGTCCAGCACAGAGGTACCAAGGTTGGTACAGTCATCAGGATTCAAGGCCAAAAAGGGGCAGCTTTCAGAGAAGTTTGAGAGACTTTACTGGCACTGTAATAAACCTGGTCATAAGAGAGCTCAATGCCAGAAACTTCAACACAGGAAAGATGCCACGGCAGGAAAGGCTGCTACCCAGAAAGTGTGTTAGAACTGTGGAGAGCAAGAACATATGAAGAGCCAATGTAAAGTCCCAACAGCTAAGTGTAAAATGGCAAGCACACATAGTGTCTACATGACAGGAAAGTTGGATGGCCAAAAGTGCAACTTTGTCATAGATTCTGCATCTCAGCAAATGCTTGTGAGTATCAAGGTGCTGGATCACAAAGGAGTACCAGAAGCTATACAGAAGCTCTGTAGTGTGACAGGACATTTTGCAAGGTTATGGGGACCAGTGTGGGTAACTATTGAGCTCATGGGCATAAAGGACAGACACAAAGTATACTTGGCTGACATTGAAGACCCATGCATATTAGGGTTGGACTACTTACAACCGAGGAAGTGTGTAGTTAACTTTGAGAAAATGACATTTGGGAGCAACAAAGGCCAAATTCTGGTAAGTGTTGCTGCATCTGTTGATTTGCATGCCACAGCACTTAAGTCAATTACAATACCCACTATGTCAGAGAAGATAATTTGGAATAGAATAAAAGAAGATCCCCAAGGAAGCCCAATGCTTGTGGAAGAAGTAGAAGACCCATCCACGCCAGCAAACGTGAAGATTGGAAAGTCATCAAGTAGTATCCATAACCATGGCTAATTTCTCTATAAATGCCCCGTCACTTAATGACGGGGCATTTTTGGGTGTGTGTCGAGAGGTAGAGCCAGTCAATGTTAATGCAAGAATACAACCATTAAGAAAGAACATCCTCTCCCAGAACATTTAACTGACCTCTATAAGAAGAGCATAGTACATTTGTCATCATGACAGGCTCTTCAGGTTAGGGAACTTTTGTGGAATTATGCAGACGTCTTTTCAAAAGGAGATCATGACATTGGCTGCACAGACATTGTGAAGCACAAAATAAACACAGGCAATCACTGTCCAATAAATATCCCTCCGAAGGTAATAGCTCGTGCAAAGCGACAAGAGATGGAGAAGGTCATGGATGGACTTATTAAAGAAGGGATAGTCGAGAAATCAGATAGTCCCTGGTCAGCTCCCGTCGTGTTAGTCCAGAAGAAGGATGGTACCCACCATTGCTGTGTGGACATCAGGGCTCCTAACAGTATAA
The DNA here is from genome assembly GCF_000517525.1 of Limulus polyphemus. NCBI lineage: Eukaryota > Metazoa > Arthropoda > Merostomata > Xiphosura > Limulidae > Limulus > Limulus polyphemus. The sequence continues at coordinate 52,237 of NW_013666876.1, read as the reverse complement.
CCGAAAAATACTCACATCCACTGACCAAGAATTGATGATACTCTTGATGCCCTAAGTGGAGCCAGGTGGTTTCAACTCTGGACTTAAAGTCGGGTTTCCATCAGTGAAATGGCTGAAGCATATAACTTA
>NW_013666876.1:50124-52063 GCF_000517525.1 Limulus polyphemus | reverse complement strand
ATGGCTGAAGCATATAAACTTAAGACTGCATTTAGTTATGGCCATTTGGACTTAGCAATGCTCCGGGAACATTTGAGAGGCTGATGGAAAGCGTACTGGAAGGCCTACAATAGAGGATAGCGTTAGTGTACCTGGATGATGTCATTGTGTTTGCATCAACATTTGACGAGGAAGTATTCCAGCTAGAGGAAATATTCAAGCGTTTGAAAGCAGCAAACCTTAAACTTCATCCCAAGAAATGCCACTTGTTCCAGAAGGAGGTGCTTTACTAGGGTCACATTGTAAATGAGCATGGAGTGCGAACTAATCCTGACAAGGTGAAAGCAGTGCGTGATTGGTCAACACCAGACAATGTGGAAGAGTTAAAAGTTTCTTGGGACTCTGTACTTATTACCAGACGTTTGTGAAGGACTTTGCAACTATAGCTGCTCCACTACATGATTTGACCAAAAAAGGCCAGAAGTTTGAATGGACAGTTTCTTGCCAGCATGCCTTTAAGACATTGAATGAAAAATTTGCCTCAAATCTACTTTTATAGCTTCCAAATCCCTCACTGCCATATATACTGGATTGTGATGCTAGTAATGTCAGAATTGGAGGAGTGTTGTCTCAGAAAGTGGATGAAAACGAACATGTGGTGGCCTACTTCCGTAGGGTCCTGAGTAGACCAGAGAGGAACTACTGTGTAACATGAAGGGAACTCCTTGCTATAGTAAAGAGTCTGACATATTTCTATCCTTACCTCTATGGGGCAAGGTTTACCATCAGGACAGACCATGCTGCGTTATGCTGGTTAAGATCATTAAAGAACCCCGAGGGACAACTGGCACGTTTGATCAGAGAGTTAGACCAGTATAATTATGATATTGAATACAGAGAAGGAATGTCTCATAGACATACCGACATACTGAGCCGAAGATCCAGCAAAAATGACTGCAGACATTGCTGGAAAAGAGAGGTTGAAGTATCCAGGTGCCATCAAGCCGAAGTCAAAGTGACTAAAGGAGTTGATGATAGTGAAGTGGAACCAAGTATAGATATTAAAGCAGAACAGGAGAAATGCTAAAATTTGAAACCAGTAATTGATTTTCTACAAGCAAGTGTTTTGCACCCTGCTAGGGAGAAGGTGTCTAGCTTAAGCCCTGTGACAAAGAACTATTGGGTACAATGGGACCAGTTGAAGTTTGAAGATGGTATTCTTCCCCGGAGATGGGAAACTGGAGATGGGAAAGTGACGAACTGGCAAACAATTATACCCATGATAGTTTAACTAGAGGGCATCTTGGAGTTAAGAAGACATTGAGTCACCTACGGCAGAGATTTTACCGGATAGGTATGAGGCAAGATGTGGAAGAATGGTGCAGGACCTGCAGTACATTTGTGATAAAAGGGGACTCAAGCATAATGGACGTGCTCCAATGAAGTTATATCAAGTTGATGCACCAATGAAAAGAGTAACTATTGACATTGCTGGTCCGTTGCTCTAAACTCGTGTAGGAAACAGGTACATTTGTGGTGATGGATTATTTCACCAAGTGGCTTGAGACATATGCAATGCCAAATCAGGAAGCTACAACTGTAGTTTCGGCTATTAGTGATTTCTTCTTTAGGTTTGGTATGCCATACGAACTGCATTCAGATCAAGGCCGTAACTTTGAATCAGCTGTGTTCCAAGAATGCTGCAAGTTGTTTGGCATACGAAATACCAGGAAAACGCCACTTCACCCACAGTCTGATAGGATGGTAGAAAAGTACAACTGGACACTGGGACAGGAATTGGCAAAGTTTTGTAATAGCCGCCAAGATGACTGGGATGTCTTACTCCCTCCACTGTTTATGTCCTATAGGACATCAGAGCATGAAACCACTGGATACACTCTAGCAAAGTTGATGTTTGGTCGGGAACTTCGGTTGCCAGTGGATCTGTTAACAGGACGCC
>NW_013666876.1:29078-49611 GCF_000517525.1 Limulus polyphemus | reverse complement strand
TAAAATTAAGAGACTTTGTTGAATTGTAATTTTGTGTTTGTAATTCTGTACATTTAATTAAGTTATTCTGCCCCTCCTTAGTATTGTTCGTCCCGAACAATAGCCACTTACAATAAACCAATAACAATTAACTGTTTCGTCAGCGAGGTCACGTGACTATTATCACGCCACCCGTTTTCTAGAAATATCCTGTTCCTTCAAGAATGCCCTAGCATTTACTAGATACGTGTTAGTCTTGTATATATATAAGACGGTCACAATGTGACGGGACAACAGTGTAATGAGTAATTGAATGTATGCGGATAAAATATTGTTGGCCACGTGAGACGTTATAGCGTTTGTTATAGAGCGACTGTTGAAATTAAGTGTATCGGTAAAGTTGTATTCGGAAAGAATAAACCAGTTTTATTTAAGAAAAGACTTGTGTTATTAAAGTTTCGTCGGAACGATCTTACGGAAAATTAACTAACGAACGGAGACGTAACAGTATGTCGTCAATATATCTGACCCATACGTCTGGTTTATTATGCGTTTTTTTATACCTGATAAGGCTTGTATGTTTAACATATACAAGTAAGTAACTGAAAATGTTATGGCTCCACGATTACCTATAGCAACACCTGATAACTGTTGATAGCAGGTCTTATTAAACTGAAATTAACTTTTTCTTAGTACAAAATTAATCATGTCGTTTATGTGTTGAATAGTGTATTCTGCTAATTCTACATAATCTTTAAGATTCTCTACAAATTCGATGACTAAATCAACACTTTCATCAATAGAAATGGAGAGATACTATGAATGTCTATTTGCATGTACTATCAATTTCATAATTTAATTTTATAACAGTTATGTTTATATATTCCCGCGTGAAGTCCACTTTACTGCGCAGTCTCGAATTATTTTGAAATTTTTTGTCTAAGCCTAAATCAGCAAGAGTCTTATTTGCGTCTACGAAGCGGTAACGGAAAAACGTTGCTTAAATAAAACCAATTATGTTATCTGGATTAGAAGGTCGTGTTTTAAATATTTTTAAGAATTTTGATGTCCGTGCAATGTGGGGTAGAGCAAGGCTCTTCCCTAAATTGTAAGAATGATGTTTCAAGTTACATCGACAACCGAACCTATTTATTCAAATGTGTTAACAATTTTCTATTGCTATAATACATGTCGATAATGTTGCCACAGCGTTATTACCATGGCTGTAGTAATGCTTTACGAAAACAATTCTAATGTTCGGTGATAAAGTGCCAGGAGTAATTTATCTTTGCAGAACAAATCCTGATATGTTTGATGCAGTTTTTATACACACAGTCATCCGTATACAAATTGCACTGAAGCGCCGCGAAGTGAGACTTATTTTTGAAACTGAAATCGCCTTTCCTATAATCTCGTTAAAACAACTTCCAAATATTGTAGCCCTCTGGTGATCTGTTTTCGAGTTATGGATGACAAAATAGGCTGAATAACTTTATAATAACCTTGTATATTCCTACAAATAAAATATGCATTTTATTATACGAGTGATAACGAACTCGCACAAAGTACGAAAACCAAAATCACAAACGTCTGAAAAATGCAAGCTATTTCAGTTTTCCTCAGCCAATAGTTGACAGTAATGAATATGACACCGTGAAGCCTTGAATGTCTGTAAATGATAGAAACTTGTCTATTAGTTTTTTCCCTCGTACAAAATCTGTGAGAGAGAGTATTACACGTTTTCCAGATTCCCAATTAGATATAGATCTTAGTTTCCCATTGCTTCATATCATTTAATATCGATCTAACTAGAATGAAAGAGAGGACATTATTCAGGTGGTATGAGATTTCTTACATGATCTGAACCATGACGTTTCAAATCACATCCATTAAACAAACGATCGATAAACTGAGCAGGAAAGTTTGGCACCTTAAAAAACACGCTTTCATTTAAAGAAGTATAAAATTAGGTGTATGAATAAAAAGATCACCAGACGTATTTTTGAGAAAATTCACAAACCCAAATAATCCAAAACAGAAGGATAGTGATTTGCCAGTTTCTAGATGTTATGTGTATTTATCCGAAATTTTAAGAAAATTATTTATATTTTGATTTGATCCTATGCTGTAGATTTGCATTGAAAATCTTACATTTCCAGCATATCAGTCACGAAAAACACAGGTTAATAATGTAAGTGTATTTTTCTATTCCGATTCTGTTCCTGACGAATATGTATCGCCTAAATCTGAGTATCTAGCCTATTTTCATAACCAGTTTTCTACCGTATGAGGATAAAGATTTATCCGTTTCTGCCTCTCCCCGGTGCTCAGCGGTAATTCTAGGGGATTATAACGCTAAAAATCGGGTTTCGATACCAGCGGTGGGCAGAGCATAGATAACCCATAGATAACTTTGCGCTTAACAACAAACCTTTTTTTTTCCTGTATACTTGTTTGTTTCATTGTGGGCATTCCGGTAACTCAGCGGTAATTAAGTGACTTATAATGCTAAAATTAGAGGTTTGATTCCTGCACTAGGCAGAACGAAGGTAGTCCAATGTGTAGGGTAGTTTACTTAAAACAAACATCGTCTCATTTTGAGCGTTCTTTTCTGATTCTTTTCTGCCTCATTGCTTTTTTCCATTTTATTCGGATGTTTTCCATTTATTTTGAGTTTTTTGTTATGCTATGAATGTTCGTTTTAGCCTAGCAGGTGTCATTGTGGTCGTTTTCCTGTTACTCCTTCTATTTTCATTCATTTGGAGTTTTTTTTTTTTTTCATGTTAGTGCATTCTTAGTCACTGTGTCTTTTTCATCTTATGTTTTCTCTAATTCAATGTGAAGTTTTTTTTTCGTGCCATTTTCATGTTTTGTTTTCAGTTTCATTGTGAACACTTTCCAATTTATCATGAATGTTTTCTGTTTCATCTTAAGTACTGGCCCGGCATGGCCAGGTGGTTAGGGCACTCGACTCGCAATCTGAGGGTCGCGGGTTCGAATCCACGTCACACCAAACATGCTCGCTCTTTCAGCCGTGGGGGCGTTATAATGTGACGGTCAATCCCACTAATCGTTGGCAAAAGAGTAGCCCAAGAGTTGGCGGTGGGTGGTGATGACTAGCTGCCTTCCCTCTAGTCTTACACTGCTAAATTAGGGACGGCTAGCGTAGATAGCTCTCGTGTAGCTTTGCGTGAAATTCAAAACAAACAAACAATCTTAAGTGATATCCAATTGATCATGAATGTTTTCCACTTTCTTGCGATTATTTTCTGTTTCCTTTTGAGTGCTTTCAAATCCACTGTGAATGTTTTACGATTTACTGCGTTTTCCGTTCAGTGTTTTTCACTTCATGATAAGTTTCCTATTCATTGCCTATGTGTTACTACGTTTAGTCGTGAACAATATAGCTCAGTGTTTTCCGTTTCATTTATGGTTTTGTTTCCGTGTATTTTTTGACTCGTTAGGTGTCCTTCTCTGTTTTATTGTGTAACCACAATTAGTCATGTATTGAATTTGCTTTAAAGTTGAGAATATTTAATGAAATTACATCCTTGGAAAAGTCATTTATGAAGAAATTAATAATAAAATTATATTTTTTTTCTGAATTCTACATCCCTCTTACAGTTCAAAGGTAAGCTTTAGAGCTTGTAGCGATAAAATTAAGGGTTCGATCCCATCAGTGGCTAAAGTGCAGGTAGTCCATTGTGGAGCTTTGCGCTTAAAACAAACAATCCAAATAAATTATACAACTTTAGAAGAAAATTCTGTCAGTTTATCGAAATTTGGTATTTAAAAACAACAAAACAAATATTATTTTTTGTATAAACTAACTTCTACTTAACTATCAATAGTTAACCAGGGTAAAGTTATGAAAGTGTATATATGGCAGGGATCGTTTAAACAGTAAATCGAATTATATACATACGATTAATCTTTTACGTCTTATCTTTGTTCTATTGTGTGTTTTTCGCAAATTACTCTTAATTGTGTGTTTAGATTATATTTGATTGACGCTGATCAAATGACATCGTTCTTGTTTCAAAACTTTGCGGAATGTGTGTGTGTGTGTGTGTGTACATGTGCGTATACAAAGGTTCTGGAAATATTCTACTTGGTTTTTTAGAGCATCAGATTGAAAATCTCAGTTCGACGCTGATAAAAATTCATTTATAATACACAAATATTGTTTTCAATTAAACTAGTTCTGATTTTTTAAAATCACGTGGACGTGCATATGCTTACTTAACCAGATTTTTCAATATTTACATCGCTCCATAAATTATAATTTTTTTTTCAAAGAGTAATGATTATAAATACAATATTTTTCTTTTCAACACATTCTTTTAGTTAGAAAATATATCAATGTTTGTAAATTTGAGTGAACTTTATAAATTTTAGGTAGTATCAAAATATTAGATCCTCAGGTTTCAGAGGCACGTGTGTTTATGTTACAATAACTCATAACGAAATATCTTAAAATAGAGCAGAACACTAACCTAGAAAAAATACTAGTTCTCAATGCAATAACCAACAATACCATGCATCTTATCTGAACGCACGAACTGTTCCTATTGGTGCGATAGATAATAACTAGCAGTACGTCATGGTATAACAACAGCCCAGGATGTAAGAACAATTCCTTGTGAGATGATGTATGTATGTATGCAACAACCCTTTCCGACATAAGATATTCATACATCCAGATCATATAGTTGTGTTCACATGGGGAATTTAGAATTTCCAAGACGGGGATATCCTTTTAACTTAATGGAATTAGGAAACAAATGAATATGGATCAACACGGGATACCAGGATCACCCAGAAAGAAACCCACAACAAGTCATAACCCAGCCATGTTAAGCAGAGAGTGGCGTCTTTCACGTATCCTAGGCAACAGTACACACCATAATCAAGAACGTTTTCCATGTATAAAAGTGGAACAAGTCACCTGTACATAAATTGCTTTCACTATATATTTATTCCACCATCGCATACCTCAAGTAGTTGGTGAATTAAACAAGTATTTCTGCTGAGAAACCGTTGTCCACGTACACTAGATACAGTATGAAAGAAAGCAGGAAGTTATGGTGTAGCTTTGACGTGGCAGCCTTATGGCTGAGTATTTTGCAAAAAACTACGGAATTAAAAAAGAGAAGTGACATTGTTACAGAATTTTCAAAATTATAGAAACTGATTAAAGTAATAATTAGTGTTTCTCAAAATTGCCCTTAGATATATTCATTACAAGTAGCTAACTTTCAAAGGGAAGAAAACAGAACTAGCATGTTTACTGCATATTGGACAGGGATTTCAATGCGAATGCACATTTTATTTCTGGCGTGCGGTGATCACTAGCGAAAGTAAATAGACAAGTCTTAATGATCAATAACTGTATTAGTATTCCATTTTGTAGATAACGTTTAATACGCATATCATCCACATATGATTACTAAAAATATGGATATAAGTGCGGTTACCCAACTGGTGATTCAATACAATGTAATCAGTATAGAGTTTAGTTTCTCGCGTGTGTTTTTGACATTATTTGCATCCTGTCAATTTGTTCTATAGAATTAGCTCCATTCATTCATAACCTACTTTTTAGGTTCTGATCTATATAAAGCTTGCTCTATTTTGTTTATAACTCTTAGTAAGTACAACTTGCAACTGAAAAAAAAAAAAACTTACACCGCTAAACTCCGAGACTCGATTCCAAGCGGTTGACACAGCAGATAGATAGCCCGTGCGGTTTTGTTCTACAACAAACAAATAAACAAGTTACTTAAACTATGTGACACCGCAGTTTGGGAAACAAGAACTATCCGTTCAGTTATAAAGCCTAAATTGGGTTTTCATACCTCTCTAGCTTTGGAAAGTTCATAATCTAGTTCCTTCTAAGGGTTAGAAAGTGACAACTGATCCAACTACGAAAACTTATCACTATTTATTAAATAAATAAATTAAACAGTATAGATTGTCAGCATAATCATAGACCAATGTCAGCATAATTATAGACCAATGTCTTCAGGTGTGTCGGTAGCCCGTATTTGCTTTCAGTCGCAGTACAACAGTTGCAACCCTATCGTTGATGCTAGTATTGATCACTTCCACGCTGCTTATCATATCTATGACCATTCCAGCATTCAGCTGGAGAGCCGATCATCCATAATAACAAAGCAACCCCGGGACTTCATCTCTTATTGAATAGGTCACTGCTCGAGCTAATGCTACCAGCTTCTTGGACAGGCACAAGTTTTTTCATGCGTGTCTTATATAACTGTATTTCACCGCACCGATGTGTTAGACATAGGCCAGATTAAATCACAGAACATCACTTGTGCACATGGAGATACTATTATTCCCTTCGCAATATACACTAGTGTAGTTAACTATTCATTCAATATCGGCGGAATTTAATAAAGTTTCCATGGAATATCAGTTTATCCACTGTACAGGCAAAACTGGCTGATAAACTCTGCAGGATGTTCATACTGAGGATGCCTATTCTAAACCTGAAATCAGAAACGATCAATTTTGTTCTATAGGTGACACCTTCTAGATTAAACCAGACATTTATTTCTTCTCTAACGTCTAGTATATTGCCTTTTGCCAGAATGAAATCGGTATTTTCTGGCCTTAGTGTTGGTCTCACTCAGAGGGTTTGAGGATCACAAGGCTTACCAAGGTTCTTGCTCTTCCTGTGTCGACCAAGAACTCTACCTCTCACCCTTGTACCATTATTGAAACATATAAAACTCCACCCAACATTGACAGAGCTTGGCTGACCATTAAACTCTTTAGTGCTTGCTCTCCACTGTGCCTTCCCCAAGCTGGTGGCTAGGCCTGTCTTGAGCTCCGTCAGATTTTTTAAGCACTTGCCACAGAATATTCCACCTATTGCTGGTTATCCTGGGCTTACTGATCTAACAGCTCTTACAGATACCTTTGTGTATTTTGAAAAATCGTTGATACTGTGGATTAGCAGGTAACTAGCTGAGCTACTATCCCACTAGTCTGCTAGCAAAGCAGGTGCTTCACTGTTCCCATGCTGGATAATGTCCATTTGGAGGCATTAACCATGCCTGTGTTCCATATATCAAAAGTGGACTTTGCTTTGGCATATGCCCCATGGGAGACATGAATAGCTCTGCATACTCACTAGAGACGAATGTGGTTGCCTCACTTTTTTGTCTTGTCCAGGTGGCTAATTGTTGGACCTCTGATTGGGTTTGCCTACCATAGTGGAGATACCTGAGTCGCACCCTCTATCAGTGGAATTGTCACTACAGCTGTTGCTTCGGGCTTTTTCTTTTTGATGACTGGTTTGAAGTTACATTGAAGTCACTTACTCAGGTGTTGGTATATAAGCTCATTGGATAGTCCTTTAATAAATTTATCGATCATGATGCCTTCCCATGTAATTGGTTCAGATAATCTGCATAAGCGGCCAGACCCTCAGTGTTGTAAGACTTCTCAGCCAAGTGAGTCATTCGATTCTCAACTGGGTAAACTTGATGATGATGCTCCTATACGACAGTTTATCAGCCATCCTGCTTCTCCTCATCCAGGTGATTGATCCCATCGAGGGCTGTACCATCTAAGCTCAGGAACAGGCATCATACAGCCTACTCTTGAGTCTATCCAGTCCTGGTAGGGATCTGCCTGAAAAGATTAAATAATCGAGCCAGGGCCTCTTGAATGTCAGAGGCATTGTCTGCTTATCCTCACCCACGAGTAAATATGTGCCATGCGATAGCCTTTTCCTCTTGTAATCCTGATGAATGTTAGGCAGAGATGCCGCTGAGACCATTGGTTTCAGCTAAATGTCACTTACAGGAGCTCCGACATCCTAATTAGTGATTGGTCCCTAATCCAGGGCTACAGGACAACGAACGGCTCGAGATAGCTTGACATACAGCCCTGCATGACCCCAAGTATCGCGTGATGCCGTAGATGTTATGTGGAACCTTTCTAACCTTATAGGTACATTGTCTAGTAGATCCTGGTTTTCATTCATGGGTGCCCATTGTCTCCCAATTAAGTAGTGGTCTCGCCTAGACCTGTGGTCTAAAACTCGCCTTGTATCAATTCATTCTAGCGGACTTCAATCGTCCACACTTCTCATCCACCGAGATCACTCTTCATAGGTACTGGCTGCTCAAGTGACCTGGGTTGCACCAGACACGAACAAATTATCCTGAGTCAGCCAATAGCAGACTGGGTGATGTCATGGATCTTCGCAATATTAGCAAAAATCCTATGTTCAGAAGCAGACCTTTCCTAGATTCAGTATCTTTCCCTTGAAACCATTGCTCTCCGCTCTTAAAAGCTCCATCTCTCTCAGTCATGAGTATTTCTACGACCAAAAAATGACATTCTTTGGGTAAAAGCTTTCCTTGAAACGTTTTAAACTCAAGAGGCGAAGTAAGGGCCAGTATGCACGTTAGCCTTTTAGACACTCCACAATATATTCTGATGGCATGTCATCAAAATTTCACCATTCTGTCTGCTTGTGGTATTTTCAAATAAAATCGCTTTTCCTACATGTATCAGACAGGTTAAATCACAATAACAATCTGGAAATAAGAAGCATGTTCTTGATGGTTAACTAAACTGAGTCCACTTAGTGTGTGCGAAATAAAGTGACTGAACACAGTTGGTAAAACAAACTACCTTTATTATCAACAAACACAAAGAAAACACAGTGTACAGACTTGCACACACGGAAGGACAGTCGCCTCTGCTAGGATTCTGTCAACGTAACAATCGGTCGGCAAAGGATATTTTAGTATCAATCCTTTTAACACGAGTGCTGTTCATATTATTGAAATATCCCTGCAGGCAGAAGAGACGTTATCTACTACAGAGAACAAAGAAATGAAGCAACTAGAATAATCTAATCTGAACAACTTTCTGGACTATATCTTGCTGCCATTATAGAACGGTTTGTTTGTAATTAAGCAACCGCTACACAATGGGCTATATGTGCTCTGCCCACCACGGGTATCGAAACCCGGATTTTAACGTTGTAAGTCCGCAGACATACCGATTTGTCACTGGGGGGCATTATAGTACGGAAACAAATAAGCAAAAACTTATAAAAAATTTGATTTCACTAAAGGAGATAGAAAACACGTGACATGCTTCCATATCACAACGTGCAACATGTTATTAATAATATATTTGTCTTATAGCCATTTGTGCTTACATTTTTTAAAGTCCCGTTAGTTTCACCTCAACATGAAAGGCTTTAGCCAAGATGATACATAATACACAATAACATGTACTAAAGTCTAAAATTCTGTACTTCTTTAACATAAGATACTTCTACTCCTAAGTTAATGTCTTTTAGCTTGAGCACATAATAAAGGGGGCCCATAGTATCACCAAATTTCTCAGTTAAATCCAAAAATCACTTTGATCACAGTCAGTATAATAGATAGTGGGTTACTTGGGAGTAGTATTCAATGTATTAATGTCAAACTGACTGCAAAGATTCGATAAAAATAGTAAGTGCGCAACTCCAGCGTTTCATACATGCAGATTGTATAAAGTGAAAAGTAAGAATAAAAGGCTAAAATAACTTTCTACATGGAAAACGTTCCACCATATTCGCCATGTATTATTAATCCAAATTAAAGTATACTGTGTATCAGGAATATAGTTGCATACATCTGTAGCTGGTTGCTTTTACTTGAAAATTTGACCCACTGCTACAAACCGACAATGAACATTTTTTTTAACTGTGTGCATAACAGCATGGTAAACTGTAAAGTGAAATTAGTCTAAGCTCTTTTATTAAAAAAAAAAACTGTTGTGACTCCTGTTGCACAGATTAATAAGTAGTGTTAAGATTTGCCGATACGTAGGAAGGACTGTGCTTGCAAATAAAGTTGCAGGTGAAAAAGAATTTTCATTCACTGCTTCTGACTGGTTATATAGGTTTTATCAGTGAAAAATATTATTGGTAAATTTATTGGTGGAACTTTGTAATCTATAATGTGTTTAGTTGTAGAAAAGTTGGTGGTAATTCTGTTTCACGGCAACACATATTGTTTTGAAGTATAGGGTGAAACCTAGTGACGCAGAAAAACACTAACACCACATTTTGACTTGACAACATATGTTTAAGAAGGTTTTCTCTAACGGAAAAGCACGTCAGACATCTTTAATAAAGGAAGCTGAATGAATCTTGAAATATTTTCCTTTTTAGAATTTCCTCTTAGAGAAAATAAATATATTATCATTTGTGAAATTTGCCGATTGTTGGTTGGGATGAATGAGGAAAACGTTTGACGAAACTCCATACCAAAAGTCTCTATGGGTTCTTATTAAAATTAAGATTGGACAAAAGAACTACAAATTATATTCGAGCGAGTTTTATAGGAAGATAAATGTGAAGTAGGAGGTTAATTAGTTATATTTGAGCGAGTTTTATAGGAAGATAAATGTGAAGTAGGAGGTTAATTAGTTATATTCGAGCGAGTTTTATAGGAAGATAAATGTGAAGTAGGAGGTTAATTAGTTATATTCGAGCGAGTTTTATAGGAAGATAAATGTGAAGTAGGAGGTTAATTAGTTATATTCGAGCGAGTTTTATAGGAATATAAATGTGAAGTAGGAGGTTAATTAGTTATATTCGAGCGAGTTTTATAGGAAGATAAATGTGAAGTAGGAGGTTAATTAGTTATATTCGAGCGAGTTTTATAGGAAGATAAATGTGAAGTAGGAGGTTAATTAGTTATATTCGAGCGAGTTTTATAGGAAGATAAATGTGAAGTAGGAGGTTAATTAGTTCCAGTTTTTGAATCCCTGTTACCTTCTATGTTAGAATAATTGATAACAATAAGACTAAAATCAGTGACTGTTTCAACAAAAAAACATTCGTTTCTTTCTTATATGCACTCTGTCCACCGTGGGAAATTGGATTCTACATTTTGGGGTTATAAGCCTGTAAAACTTACCACTACTTCACCTGGAGACCAGGAAACAACAAGTTGTTTTTATCATCGACGCTTACATCTAAGGTAAACTATTACAAACGAACTCTCTACAAATCAGTAAAAACAAATGACGTTAAAATGTACGTTTGTATTCATTTCTTAGCTACTCTTCTCTTGTTTTTACCTTACTTGTATTAATTTATGAGTACGTTACACAGACTATTCAATATTACCTTGACAGTTAACAATCTCCACGTAATTTATTCCCATGAGCTCATAAATCAGGATTTCTTTAGGAAGTTCCAATGTATAAAAAAGATCACAAATAATATTTATATCAATTATTCAAATGAAGTGTAAATAAAACGCAAAAAAGATGTAGATAGACATTTTAATTATTGTAACAAATTAAGAGTTTTATCGATAGACTAAGTACGCCTAAGCAGGAAACAGATTGCATAATTGAGAAACAAAAATAAGAGGTGGATTAGAAAATGTTCAGAACTTTTAGCTTTTTAAAATATGACCCCTTTATATATATTTGTAAATTGCTAATATGTTCAGTGTTACTTGAATCCTTTCAATCGTGGGGGCATTATAATGTGGCGGTCAATTTCATTATTCGTTGATAAAAAAGTAGCCCAAGAGATGGCGGTGAGTGGTGTTGACTAGCTAACAATAAGGGACGGCTCGCGCAGATTGCACTCGTGTAGCTTTGTGCGAAATTCCAAAGAAATCACTCTTGAATTCTTTCACTGCATTATGCTGTAAGGCCTAAGACATCATATCTGTTTGTATATGTGTGTTGTGCTGTAGATACCAACTTTCTCTCCCTGACCCCAACACAGGTCTTTTGCCTTGGTCACACACATATAATGCGCCCCAGGGTAATCTCCAAATGTTTTAGTGGTTATATTATATATGTTATGTGACTACCGCATCATTACCCTGTAACTTATAATTTTAGGTCTTAAAGAACAATGCATTTCAAATACTTAATATATAAATCTTCCTTATGTCAACTTGCAGGTAAGCTTATATTTATAATCCCGTTCTTGTTTGCTGCTAAGCCCAAAGCTACACAATGGGTAATTTGTGCTGTGTTCATCACAGGTATTGAAACCCGATTTTTAAGTCCAGATACTTACCATGAGCCGGGGAAGGGGGCGCTACTTACAATCCAAGCTTTATACACAACTTTATTTATTCGTACACATTTTTCTGACTATAATAAAGATGTTTTTCTAGACAGTTCCCTTTAAAGGTAATAAGTACAGTAACAAGAGTTTGTGTTAAATGTTACTTTCTGACATTAGATTAATAACGTTAGTCAACTAAAATGTGGTTATTTTTAAGTTTTGAATAATCTCTTATCAAAAAGTTGCATCGAAAGAAATATCCTGCCATTTTTAGTTGCACAACAGATTGGTTTCTTTTTTTGGTAATTGTATCAAGTTGCAATGATTGACCTCCAGATTTTGTCTATCTATTTACATGTTTAACATCCTGAATATTTATGTTGTTTTATGTGCATTATGATTGTTTAATGTATCTTAAAATATTTATTACAGATTCTGACTGACATTCTTTGTTAATAGACTCAATATAGTAGCTTCGATTACTTTATGACCACAATTTAGTCTCGAACAAATAGCCCATTTTGTAGCTTTTTACTTAATAACTAACAAACAACTGGGCCTCGAACTGTGTTTGCAAATATTAAAAAGTCTCATAAACTCTTGAAAAAATATTATATTTCAAACACGAGAGTACAAAACAGGTTAATTGCAGCAATTATAACAAAAATAAACTTAAACTTTTCTTAAATACATAGTAATATGATACACTGGATTCTGTACAGCCCTATCTAACAGTAGGGGATAAATCAAAATCAAATTATTCATAACGAAGCATTAATTACTGGCTCCATTTATGTTTAAATTTTAACAAGCAAGAAATCAGTTGCTTTTTGGTACATCACAAAAAATATATGTCACAGCATTACTAATGATTTTAAGTGGTATCACGTGAGATAAGTAGAGGTTAATTAAAATCAAATCCAGATATAAATTAGTTCAAATCAGTAAAGAAATTTCTTAAAAAGAAATAACTAGGGAACATCAGTAAAAAGCTAAAATAATGAGTCAAAAATATAGTTCTTACGACCAAGTGCCACCTTTCGGATATTAAAGGAAGTAAAACAGCGAGCTTGGAATAATGAAAAATAAATTAAACTTCTCACATACAAAAAGTTACATAACTGCACATTTGCGAGAATAGATATTGCAAAAGACTGTTAAAATGTCAAGAAAAATTCCGCAAAACGTTACAGTTTTACTGTTACATGTACACATTGGCTGCTAAAATGACTGTATGAATTACAGGATTTTAATCCTCTTTTTTTTATATACCCAGTAAAAATTTGACTGTGTATGAATACTATTGATACACAAGTAAAATTATGTCAGAGACGGATCGTTTATCAACAGATTAGATAATTCTGTATACCTGCGCATCTTTTGAAAAAATGCAATTGCTACTAGCTTTAGTATTTACACATTAAAGCTGCTCCCACTTCCCCAAGAACTCGATGAAAATAATGAGGGCTTATAGCGCTAAAAATCTGGGTTTCGATTCCCGTGGTTTGCAGAGCACAAATAGACCATTGTGTAGCTTCGTGCTTAACCACAAACAAACATTAAATTTATGGTTCCTCTATATAGGAGACATTTTACATATCGATCGATGGCTGATATTTTGTAACAGCCAAAATGGAACATGTTTTATTCTGAAATTAAGGTGGTTTTCCACTGCAAGATTAAAATGAATTCAACAAGTTTTTCTTTTCTTTCCAAGATATAAGTAAATATACACAATCGACGTTAAAAGTGTTGATAAAAGTGCTCAGTCAACTAAGCTAAAGGATTACTACGTCAGTTGTTCTTGACCAACTAAGTTAAAGGAAATACTAGGTTATTTGTTCTTGACCAACTAAGCTAAAGGATTACTACGTCAGTTGTTCTTGACCAACTAAGCTAAAGGATTACTACTTCAGTTGTTCTTGACCAACTAAGCTAAAGGATTACTACTTCAGTTGTTCTTGACCAACTAAGTTAAAGGATTACTACGTTAGTTGTTTTTCATAAACTAAGCTAAAGGTTATTATTTTAGTTGTGTTTATCCAAATAAGTTAATAGTCATGCCTTTAGTTGTGTTTTACCAAATAAGCTAAAAGATTATTCCGTTAGTTGTGTTTGACTAACTAAGGCAAATATTATTCTTTTAATTGTGTTTGACTAACTAAGGCAAAGGATTATTCCTGTGTTTTACCAACTAAACCAAAGGATTATTCCTGTGATTGGTCAACTAAGCTAAGAATCATTCCGTTAGTTGTGCCCTTAAAACGTTTTTTAACAACTTAATCTACCACACATGTATTCATTATTTATATAGCTTTTTCAAATATTCTAGTAAAGGATCTGATAACTTGCCATGAGTAATTGAGTTGAAATTAATTTATTATTATGGCAGACTTGAAAAGGTTAGTTTTAATTTGTGTTTTAATACGGTTTTCTGTTGTGTGTGTATTTCTTTTTTAACCCATAATAATTTGTTATGCTTCATGATACGTTAGACTTCAAATGAACTAAATTCTCGAAAGTCTTAAATGATATATATGAATCATGTCCTCCAGTGGCATTAGGTTCGAATTCCAGTAAATTTATTTTGATAAGTTCTTCATATTCAAAAATTCCTTTAAAATCTATGAAATTATTTAACTTTCAAAATTACAGCAAACTATATAAATATTTAATCAAGTAAAATCCAAAGTCCACTTAAAATTTATTTTCATTAAACCCAGTAAGGTATTGATTGAATAAATATTGTTCTAAAAACTTCATTATAAACTAGTTTAATAAACTTTGGTTATTAAATTTTGAGAGTTCGAGCATTTGTTTCTTTTTTCTTTTTTTTGCTGTTGTTTCCAAGCGGTGCAATCTCAAGTTTAAACGTGTGTGCAAGTTTATGGAGATATAATATCATTTTATTTTTCAACTAATGACAAAATTATATTCTCATTTTAAATTGTGATTTGAAAGTGGAATTACACACTTGTTTTTATGGCGTTTTAGTAGCAAACTTTTTAAAAATATCGTTAACTCTATTTCATAACTTTATACATTTTCGGAAATTCACATGTCATTGTATTGTGGCGCCACCTACCAGTTAATGTTGCTCTTTTAACTCTCAACATTTATTATATTTAAAGAGCTCTGAAGTGCTTTTGTATTACTGCTTAAACTAAGTGTCGTTTACCTCTCAATACCCTGTAAAATCATTAGGCAGATATTTTCTCTTTCAAAACAGGGAGATATTGCATATATATTATCCACAATACGTGTTTGTTTATATTATCAACTGAGCATGTAAAATATATATTTTATTTACAAATTATACCCAAGTTATAAAACATGATACTCACTATGTATACTTGCTATTTTTATAAATATCGATAAGTTGGTAAGCACAACACACCTTATATTTATAAGTACCCCAAGTTAGTAAGCACAGCACTCCTTTTGTTTACAAGTACCCCAAGTTAGTAAGAACAACACTCCTTATATTTATAAGTACTCCAAGTTAGTAAGTATAACACTCCTTTTGTTTAAAAGTACTCCGAGTCAGTAAGCACAGAACCCATGTTTATAGATACCTCCAAGTTAATAATGTTACGTATTACAATTTCGAATGGTCTGAAACCGAGCTAAATGATAATTTAAATTTAGTAGTTAAATAAATATCGATATATCTCCAATTTATGATATTTACCAACAAGATTGATACACACAGTTTTCTTTCTTAATACAAATATGCTCTACTATACAAACAACAATAGAATTTACAATAACAGTTATTACAAACAGCTACTACAAACAATGATTTATATACAAAAGTTACACAAACTTACAAGCAATACAAAGACTTCTTTCTAGTCTGGAACTTCCTTGATAACTTACCGAGGGTTCACGATGAGCGACTTAATTTCGAGTTGACGTAGATTTAATTCATTTAACAGGGAGCTCTCTAGCCCTGTAGTTCTCGCTTATCACACGCCGATTATAGGTCGAGTTTCCACTGAAGACGTTAGGTAATGTTTTCGTAAAAGTACTAATGTCCGATATGAGTTCACTTAAGGTAAATGGTTTGTAATGTTCGAAATTTATACACGTTCCTGGTCAAATATCTGAAATTTCCCGATTAAATATCGTTATCACAATCACAGTTATAGCTTCCGACGTTTATAGCACACCAACTATAGCAAACCAATAATAGATACTCTTTTTAGGCGCGTCGGGTTGGTTTTATAGGCATGTGGAGAGTTTTTCGAAAATTCAGATTACATAACAATAGAAAGCTACACTAAAGTTTATGTACACACATACATTGTTGAGTCTTATACTCGAGAATCTTCGACAACTTTAGAGAATAGGCGAGAGTTTCGCAATACATATTCAACATTATAAGTTATGTACATTTCTAAATATAAGTTTAATTCAAACAAATATCGATATTGAAATAAATATAAAATAATAAATCCGTCACAACTCCCTCCTTAGAGTATTAAAATTGGCGTTAGACAATTTTTAATTAAGATACTATATGTGTACATTGACAACAATACATTAAATATAATATATTATTCAAAGAATTATACAACTTCAATAATCATGATAGTATGCAACACAATCAATACAAATAACCTATGATCATAAAAGTACATCATACTTGAAATTGTACATCAGCACAAGTGTTATCAATCCTTTTGAAATGGATTATCTTCAAATCATACTCTTGTAGTGATAAACTGCAATTTAACAGTCTTCTGTTTCTTTCTTCTTTCTTTTTCTTTCTTTTTTGTGTTATTTTCTTCTTTGGTTTTGAGTGGATGACCAGTAATGGGTAACAATACTAAGACCATATCACCAGGACGGAACTTACGTTATTCAACCTTGCGGTCAGAAACGTTTTTCATTCTAGTTTGGGATCACTTCAAATTTTCTCGAGCCAATTAACAAGCATTGAAGAGTCTGGACCAAAACTTGGAAACGTAATTCAGTAAGTTCATTTCTTTTGGATCATCTTCCAACCATTTTTCTTTAAGCAACTTCAAAGGGCCACGCACCGAATGGCCAAACACCAACTCAACTAACGACTCCTGAACTGACTCACGGACAGCAAATAATGATAAATTAACTCCTTCATCCCAATCCTTCTCGTTATTGAGACAGTAAGTCTGCATCATATTTTTCAAGGTAGAATAGAATCTCTCCAGAGAACCTTGTGATTCTGGATGATACACAATAGATTGGATCTGTTTAGCACCGAGCTGATAAACAACTTGTTGAAACAATCCTGCCACAAAATTTGATCCTTGATCAGATTGAATTTCTTTGGGCAAGCAAACAAAAGTAAAGAAATTGATCAAAGCCTTAGAAATTTTTGGGCTGAAATGTTTATCAAAGGGAATCGAGTGGATGCACACATGATGGTCAACAAATACTGGTTCCCTGATCTAGTTTTTGGTAAAGGCCTAACACAATCAACAATCACACGACTGAAGGATTCTTCGAAAGCTGGGATAAGTTTCAATGGAGCAACAGAATTTTTTTGGTTAGGTTTTCAGATCAAATAACAGGTATGACAAGTTTTATAAAACTGAGAAATATCTTGCCTAATTTTTGGCCAAAAGAAATGTCTCATAATTTTGGCCCGTCTCATTGACACCTAAATGACCTCCCATGGGGAGTTCATGGGCAAATTTCAATATTTCAGAATGATATGCTTTGGGAACAACGATTTGGTAAACAATAACCCAGTCCTCTGAAGCTAGCACATCTGGTGGTCTTCATTTCCTCATAAGCACACCAGTTTTGAAAAAATAACCATTTAGAACTTTCTCTAGTTCATCGTTAGGGATTGCATATTTAAATAGTGAAGAGATCTGCAAATCTTTTTCTTGTTCAGTGATCAGTTTACTTTTAGTAAACGGAACTTCACCTAACGTTCATAATTGTCACTCAAAGAGGTATTGTCAGTAGGACGATTATCCACAAGATCTTCGTCGGATCCATAAAATGTCTTAGACAAATCTATAATATCGTCTTCTGAATCCATGTCTATCATTTGTTTTTGGCTTATTTTTTTGGCCTGAGCTCGAGTCACAGCATATGAAGGAAACACATCAGGATTCTCCTCAACTACAACATCATCCTTAGATGAAACAGTGATCTGCTTACTAACCATTTTGGGTTCAGCAACAACTTTCCCCCCAGCCAAATCGTTTCCCAACAATAATGATACACCCTTACTTGGCAGAGTAGGTCTTACTTTAGCCTCAACTGGTCCCGAAACTAAGTCTGATGCTAAATAAATATTATGAAGAGGAACATTAACAAAGTCACCCTCAATACCCTGAGCAATAATAGACTCACCAGTGGCAGAACTCGAAGCTAAAGGCAATACACCTTCTAACAACAATGACTGAGTCACCCCAGTATCACGTAGAGTACGTATGGGTATGGGATTGCCAGTGTCATTTGTCAAAGACACAGAACCAACAGACACAAAAGGTCTAAATTCTTCTCTGACTACATCAGCCTTTATATTAGTGGCCAAATCAAGTACATCGGGTGATCTGGTGAAACTACGTCCATATGTGGACACAAACGCACTGGGTGTGGCCTCTTTTTCTTTTTCTTCTTCAAACACCAACAATCGGATGTAGCATGACCAGGTTTTTTACAAAAATGGCAGATAGGCCTTGATTGTTTTAAAGAAGTTTTATCCTGACTGTCAAAAGATTTCGAAATAGGGGAGCTGGATATTTTTAGAAGGATTCTCAACTTTAGTGGATTGAACAGATACATGTTTTTGTTGAGATAGTACGAATTTCTTTTTATGAAAAGTGGTTTCATGTGTTAAAGTGTAGTCATCGGAAAGAGCGTCTGCTTTTTTTAGTTTTTTTGAACTTTCTTTTTATCTAAGTAAGTTTTGAAGTCGTCACGTGCACAACGTTTAAATACCTTAATTGGACATAATTGTCTTAGTTTATTGAATCTGTTGCCAGTATGCATCGAAATACACCATCGATCAAAACAAACCTCCTTTTCGTGGGCAAATTTCATATAACTTTGGTTATCTTGTTTGTGATAACCTCTAAACGTTTGGCAATAAACCTCCATTACTAACTCGTATGCTTTGAGAATAACTGCTTTAACCTTATCATAATTCGTACAGTCTTCTAGAGAGAGAGCGGCATAAGCTTCTTGTGCTTTACCTGTTAAAACACTTTGTAATAATAATAATGACCATTTTCGGTGGGCCATTCCATGGTTTGGGCAACCTTCTCAAAATGTTGGAATATTTATCAACTTCATTTTCATTAAATGGTGGTACTTTAACATATCGATTAAGTTCAAAATTGTCATTTTGTCTTGGTCGATCGGAATTGAGTGTAATTTCCATTTATTTCAGCCTAATTTCTTTTTCGGCTTTAATGCGAGCTTCTCGGCCTCGAGACGTTTATTTTCTCTTTCAGCTTCGATACGAGCTTGTTCTTTCTCGGCTTCAATACAAGCTTGTTCTTTCACGGCTTCGATTCGAGCTTGTTCTTTCTCGGCTTCGATTCGAACTTGTTCTTTTTCGGCTTTGATTCGAGCTTACTCGGACTCGAGACCTTTATTTTCTTTTCAGCTTCTTTACGAACTTGTTCTTTCTCGGTTTCGATACGAGCTTGTTCAGGCTCGAGTTGTTTCAGTTTTAGGTGGATCTCTAACTTATCTTTATTACTCTACCCTGATTGGCTACTGGGTACAGTAGAGTATTCCTCTAATGCTTCCTCAGGCAACAAATCATTATCGACTAGTATTTCGATAATACACTATTTTAGTTCATTTTTCTTATTGATCTTTTAACTTCTAGTTCTAAAATTTAGACAGTTTCGAGCAATTTAATTTTGTTATATCTCTCTAGTTGTTCGAGGGAGGGTAATTAAAAAATCTTGATAATCAGACATAAGAAAATCTTGATAATCAGACATGATCAAATCTTGTTGGCACTGATAGATATAAATTGAACTATGATTTAAATTTTAATTTAGATCGAATTTTATAACTGTTTCAGATATCGAACAGGAGCTCCAATTTATTATGTTACATATTACAATTTCGAATAGTCTGAAACCGAGATAAATGATAATTTACATTTAGTAGTTAGATATATGCCGATATATCCCCAATTTATGTTATTTGCGAACAAGATTGATACACACAGTTTCTTTTTTAATACAAATATGTTTTAGTATGCAAACAACAATATAATTTACAATAACAGTCATTACAAATACTTATTACAAACGATTATTTATATACAAAAGTTTCACAAACTTACAAACAATATAACTTCCTTGATATCTTATCGAGGGTTGACGATAAGCGAGTTAATGTCGAGTTGACGTAGGTATAATTCACTTAACAGAGAGCTCGCTAGCCCTGTAGTTTTCGCTTATCACACGCCGATTACAGGCCGAGTTTCCACCGAAGACGTTAGGT
>NW_013666876.1:15822-28700 GCF_000517525.1 Limulus polyphemus | reverse complement strand
TGTGAATCCACTGAAGTTAAATGGTTTGTAATGTTTGAAATTTATAAACGTTCCTGGTCAAATATCTTAAGTTCCCGATTAATTAACGTTATAACAATCACAGTTATAGTTTCCGAAGTTTACAGCACACCAACTATAGCAAACCAATAATAGATACTCTTTTTAGGAGCGTCGTGTTGGTTATACTTATAGGCGTATGGAGAGTTTCTCGAAAATTCAGATTGCATAACAATATAAAGCTACACTAACGTTTATGCACACACATATATTGTTGATTGTTACATCAGAATAAGTGGGAGTTTTGCAATACATATTTAACAGTATACGTTATGTACATTCCTAAATATAAATTTCATTTAAACAAACATCGATATTAAAATAAATATGGAATAATAAATCCGTCACAGTAAGCACAATACTCTTTATATTTATAGGTACCCCAAGTTAGTAAGCATAGCACTCGTTTTGTTTATAGATACTCCAAGTCAATAAGCACAGCACTCCTTTTGTTTATAGGTACCCCAAGTCAGTAAGCACAGCACTCCTTTTGTTTATATTCACCCCAAGTCAGTAAGCACAGCACTCCTTTTGTTTATGGGTACCCCAAGTCAATAAGCACAGCACTCCTTTTGTTTATAGGTACCCCAAGTCAGTAAGCACAGCACTCCTTTTGTTTATGGGTACCCCAAATCAGTAAGCACAGCACTCCTTTTGTTTATAGGTACCCCAAGTCAGTAAGCACAGCACTCCTTTTGTTTATAGATACCCCCAAGCTAGTAAGCACAACACTCGTTGGCTTGTAAATCAGTAATTATGTGTTCGATAGAATATATTTAGCATCGATGTCTTTTGTAAACATACACTTTTATATTTATCTACAGCTCATACACATTTCAACAGATGGTTTCTAGAAGGCCTACTGTGGCTTAAACCTAAATCTAAGGTACCAAATGTACATGGCTGCAGATTCTCAGCAAATCAAATGTTTTCCAAGAGTTTCTATTTAGTGATAAAGGCAAAGCTCCGCAAAACGAGAATTCGGACCACTCTTCAAATTTCCTTATATCGCATTCATCTTATACTACACATGTTAATCCAAAAATGATCAGAAAATTGCCATCGAACCTTGTCTATAATTCATCACTATAATTCATGACATATTTTACATATCGTGTACACCGAGTGTTCACAGTCCACCTTCGGCCATTGTCAAGTCCATTGGAAGTGTCGTCGATGATTGTCGCAACACCCCGAGCACCTTCACATATAGAAGTTAGTCTTGAAAGCCCTTGTGCAATTTGAGACCCAGGAATTGATTAATGACTATGTGGGCACACCATCCCATTCTCTTCTGTCTGCACAGCACAGGCAGTGCTAAGATAGTTTAGCTCTGACTATCACACTGAAAGAGAATACACTATATTTAAAACATCGTGAGACTGAATCTTTCATTGACGTTCTTATGTGTACGAGACGTCAGCTGGTCAGTTTCAGTGACCGCAGAAATTATCCTGACAAATGTGGAAAGTCTGAACCCATTTTACCTTTTTTTCACATCGACCACTTTCGCGCAAAACCTTCTGACTACGATATGTCAGAGTGTGTTGTGATGTTTCACAAGTTCGAGCATGCGTTGACAACAGCAGAATCAGCTTCTTTATTCTGTACGAGAGCAAACTGATAGCAGTTGCAATGAGCACTCACAATTCTCACATAATCCCCTACAAAAAGAATACGTAAGTTAGTAAATATCTGTACAGTGGTTTTTGCTGTTTGATACCACCAATTATTGCTTCCACTACTCAACATATTGTATGAAAAACATCAAAATTCTGGATTATCATTTAGGAACGTTAAACCTTTTTGAAAAAAAATAATCATTTGGGATTTCACTTACAATTCATGAAGGAGATCCATCATCCAGCATCTCTAACTCTTCTATTTCCAGCAGCCACTTCGTGTGGAAGAATTCGAGTTCGCATGTTTTCAACATCATTTCCATCAGTAACTACTGCATCATTTTGCTCATTAGCAAGACTCGCATAATGCACTCTCCAGTGAATCACTGGTTTCACAACTGCTGGTGCATACCATAACTTTACTTGTGGAATAGACACTTGGCGTTTTTCTGTGTATACATAAACGTACCATCTAAACTTGGGATGTCAGCATCATTATTACTTCCTGCCAAAACACACCGTGCAAGTGAATAAATGTGGTCAGATGTAAATTCCTGGTGACAACTATAATTCTGGTGAAAATAGAATCTTGTTGGAGCTACATGGAGTTTTATGAAAAGAACCCTCAAACAGAATTACACAGATTTTCACACGAGTATTCGTCAAATAAGTTGTTATTTTTTCAGTTATTAAACTACCTGGACTGTTTATCTCCACAGTTTTTACTTTATCTTTTATTAAACTGTCCTGTTTATCAGTTCCAAATTATGGACGGCTGTGTGTTGATCTCCACTATGCAGCTTCGCGTGAAATTTTGCAACAAACTGAACGGCATCTTGAGGACATTGTTTCGTTGTGAACTTCATAAAACAAACAGTAAGCAATATGTCAAAACATCATTGTTCCATAACTCCAAAATTTCTATTTTATTGGACAATCATTTCTAATATGTATCTGTGCGACTGAGCAATTTGTGATTTCATTCTACGAAACATAGGGTGTATATAAGGTAGATTTATTGAATGATTTCTTTTTGTATGAGCTAAAAGGTTTAAGTTATTCTGCGATCACAGTTGAGACAGTGGAGTAGCAGTCAGTATCTGTGCTTGTTTATAAATGATATTTATAAAAAAGAAAATGGGGAACAAAACTTAGAATTATCACATAATTATAATATTAGTAGTGAGGTACGGTGTTATAAATAATCACTTACTTTTAACTTTGATTCGGCTACATTAAAGTTTAAATTTTTAATTTCTTTTTACTGGTGTATATAGTTTCATTCATTGTTTAGTTTCATCGTTTGTCACATTTCTTTTACCTGTGATAGTTTACTATCTTGTTACTTGTGTTTTTTTCCAACTATTTTATTCCAACCCTTGAGAGAACCCTTCGAACCAGTTCTACTTAGGTCTGTATCTGGCAAAATTAATAATTCATTTTTTCTCATTGTTTTTTTTTGAAGACTTAAATTTTCTTTCTTTAAGACTACGTCCATTCATCTAAAATTTTAAAGGAAAAGGAATCGCGCTACAAAGTGGCCTAAAGTTTACAAATTAAATATTCATGTCTGTCATATGCTCTTAATAAACTTTCTTACTTGATGATGATATATTTTTCAAGTAATTGAGAACATAACTTATCTTTCACAGCTATGAACGTATTGTTTAATTTCGAAAAATCTTTATCTGCAGAGCCTATTCCAAACAAAACAAAAATAACTCCAACGAGTAAATCTAATGAGCCTATTGCTGTGAAACTGTATCCGCAAACTCTTTTCGTTGCATATTTACAAATATTGAAAAAAAATGTTTACATTTTTATCCTGCACCACTGTTTATTCCTGCGCATAATCTTTGGACTGCAATTGGAGATGGGCTTG
The DNA here is from genome assembly GCF_000517525.1 of Limulus polyphemus. Taxonomy (NCBI): domain Eukaryota; kingdom Metazoa; phylum Arthropoda; class Merostomata; order Xiphosura; family Limulidae; genus Limulus; species Limulus polyphemus. The sequence goes on along the minus strand of NW_013666876.1, from coordinate 25,139 downwards.
ATGTTTTACCCGTTTTTCAAGTGACAAAAACGACTGGGAACAGTCTCATAATTTATAATAAAGTTGTTTATTGAAAATTGAAATATTAACAAGACCTTCATATTAAAAATTTCGAATTTTGCGAGTTCAGAATTCTGCTATCTCTGGATATAACTTAACTGTACTTTATTAAGTTATCAAACCTCTCTCTTATATACGTTTCTTTACTTGGAAGAAATCAGTCTAAGTGAAAACTACCTTATAATTTAAATTTCATCATCAGAATGAAAATTATATGACAAATGTGTGTTTTGTTTAAAGGCCACCTTTTTCACTTCTCCAAGTGTCATTTATAAAGATTTACATTTACTGTCATGGGCTTCTCTGTCTTATCTTTGGCAGAAGAGTTAAATAAGGTACACAGTAAGCATTTAGTCTTTAACCCGGGGCCGATGACATAGTCGTCAGCGTGTTCGGATTGTGAATTCGAGGGTTTATAATTTACTTCTCATGACTGTACTATAAGAGTAACAGTCAAATCCCACTATTCGGTCAGATAGGAATAGCCCAGGAGTTGGCGGTGGGTGTCATTGACTAGCTGCGTTCAAAGTTAGGGACGGCTATGCGCAGATAACCCTTGGGAGCTTTGAGCAAACATTGTATAATAAATCTAGAAGCAAGCTTTTCACTGTTACCCTGGATAAAGAAAAAAAAGGATGACGCGTTTTTTTTTTGTGTTATTAGTCACTTTCTGATGATAATTTGTATTTCCATCTGAATTCATAAAACCTTTACACTCAATTAACTTTTAAACAAAAATGCTCAATGCCGTTCTTATTCAGTTTTATTATACGTTCATCTCAACTGCTTACCGAAGACTCAGACAAATAGTTAAATTTTGATCCTCATCACTCAAAACAACTTTGGTAAACGGAAGAAATCATTTATGCAATGACTTTAATCAAGAACTAAGTATTCAGAACACTTACTTAGATATACATGTAGTTTCTAATTCATAATGTTACTTTACTAGTCTTCGTGATTAATTATACCTTTGCCTTCGCTCAAAAAGTACAACAGAGAATGTTTATATCAACTTATAAAGTATCGAAAATAACAGATAAACAGTGCAGAAGCTACGTTTATACACCGCCTGGATACTTCATTAATATTTGTAAACCATATGTTCAGACTATTCCATCTACCTGCATAGACTAAATACACTGATTATGGTATGCCAGGTTATTTCTCGTGCCCTCTAAATGAAACGGTGTTGTCACATCATGGTTGGACAAAGAGATGGATTTCTCCATCTTTTATTAAAAAGGTAAGCACCAGTCTAGATGAAGCGCCTTTATAGAAGGCTAGTTTTTGACTGGCTATTTTAAAGATGTTTGCCACAAGATCTACTATGACTGATTAATCCAAGTAATAGACGATTGAACAGATTAACAAAGTGCAACAGACACCAGACTACACCCCAGTTGACCGAATCCTTCAAAAACACATTCAACCGTACCATGCAAATGGCGTTCCAGAAACTATTGTATATCGTGAGTAAAACCAGTTTGAAAGCTACTCATCGTAGGTGCAAACAGCAAATCGTAGCTTAATAGTGAATATTACTACAAACTTTAGACAATGAAAAACTAGAAACGCATTCTGATGAGTCACACGAGACACTTTACCGTGTTTGTGTTTTTACGATATTGCCAACTGTTTGATGTGGCGTAATTGCATGGGCAGCGTTTTTATGCTAAGGATTGAGTCATATGATTCATTCATAAAGGCGAACACAATATGCGTGTACCTGAATGATTGTTCCAGTGATGTCCACCCCACAAGACTGCATTTCCACTCTGATGGAGAAATACTTTTTTTTTTCAAGACACTAACGTAAAACACTACTCATATCGAACAGAAATTGCTTCTTATGGTAGTGAATTTGTGTCATTTTCTTTGCCCAACAAGACCAACGGTTCTAAATCTATTTGACCATCTTTGGGATGAGCTGTCCCCTGGTGGTCATCAACGTAAGTTTCAGGACTTATTGCATTAAAAATCGAGTTTTGATACCTACGGCGGGCAAAGCACAGTAATCCATTGTGTTGCTGTTCGCGTGTCAACAAACAAACAAATTGGGTTGAACTTGAACGTCGTATTTGCCACCACAATTCTCCGACAACGGCTGTGAACTAATTTCTCACTATATACCTTAACAAACAGACAAAAATCGAAAAAAAAAACATCTTCTGGTGTCTATTCTATGCAGAGTTTAGACAATATTTTCTTGAACTTGATAGTAAATGAAGGTCCAACTAAAACAAACAGTTGAAGTGTAGAATATTAACTGATACAAACTTTACATTGTATGTTTTGTATTATATATTATTTAAATGATTAATGAACTATTTGCTATAATTCCCAACCAGAATTTTGATGAAACTTTAAAGGTTAATGTGAGGGATGGACAAAATTTTAATAGATTTGTTTTGTGCACACCGGTGCAACAACAGAAATGCATGTAACAAATAATACAAAGACTGGGGAATCAACGCATGATTTGTATACAATATGTGTACTAAAACTATTTGACTACTGAATCATTCTTTAGCAAAAGCCAGTAATAAATGTATATAAACAGGATTGCATTTTCGACTTTCCACATACAAAACGTGTGCTGTGCCATATGAGCCAAAGTCTGAAGATTTTTTTAACATATGCAACATTAGTAAGTGGAATACTATATATATATATATGAGAAGGGTAAATGTTTTAAGCACAAAAATCCATTAAATAATGTTGTTGTTTTATTATGTAGTTGGACATGAATGAAACAAAAACCAAGAAGAATATGAGACATACAAGGACTATAAACGAAATATATCACTAATACCTCGCAGTTAAGGAAAAGGTCTGAGAACGCATTGAGCACAGCGTTAGTATGTTGACTAATCTTTCTTTAAACCGGGGCCTAGTGTTAAGGCGCTTGACTCGCAAGCTGAGAGTCGCGGGTTCGAATCCCTGCCACCGAACATGTTCGCCCTTTCAGCCGTGGAGGCTTTGTAATATGTTGGTAAATCCCACTATTCGTTAGCAAAAAGAGTAGCCCAAGAGTTGGCGGTGGAAGGTGTTGACTAGCTTCTTTCCCTCTTGTCTGTCACTTCTAAATTGGGAACGACTAACGTAAATGGCCCTCGAATAGCGGGGATGAACACCATATCTCAAACTGTAACAAAGACAAGTCAAAGCCCAAATGGTGTAACTGTGGTGAAGAACATACCACAAACTATAAGTGGTGTACAAAGTACAAATATATTAAAACTAGACTACAACCACACAACCAATCTCATTATTTCTTTTTATGAGTGCCCGAGAATTGGCGGTGGGTGGTGTTGACTACCTGCTTTCCCTCTAGTCTATCACTGGTAAATTAGGGACGGTTAGCACAAAAATCTCTCGTGTAGCTTTGTGCGAAATTGAAAACAAAACAAACACAACACTGTTTATATAAACACCTTGTATTTTTGGATAATCATCATCTTTGATTAAGATCTTGAAATTATTTTCTTGATCAAACTCTAGATAAAGTGACGATATCAAATAATTAAACAATTATGGTATCAAGAAATGTAAAATTCAACTGTCTTCGTTTGTCGCTGTTTCTCTTATTTTTCTTTCCCATCCATAAAGGTATCAAAATTTTTTTTTTCTGAAGTATTAGTAAAGCGTCGAGTCCACTACCACCAGTGACTATAAGCGTAATTGTCAATTTTTAGACTCCTGTATTGAGATAGTGGAAAATGTATGATAGGTATAAGAAGGTGAATTTTTAAAATTATGGTTTCAAGAAATGTAAACATCAACCGTCGTCATGTATTTCTTGTAAATTTCTTTTGTGCACATATGTCTAAATCGCATTTGTGTATCATTTGAAACTTGTAATTATTTTCTTTTGTTCAACGTGTTAGCTGTAGAGCATCGAAAATGAATGAAGTTGTGACAGTGACTATTGAGGCTAATTACAGTAGATTATAAAGCGTATATAAACTTTAGGCCTAATTATCGATTTTAGGCGCCTGTTGGAATTTGTATTGAAATGTAATGATATTGTGTTACTTATAAGCCACGAAAGATAAAGATTAACTTAATGTGCTTTCTTGCATGTTTGTTTATGTTATTAAAGTAATTGTATTTAGTTATGTTATAGACGTCTTAGTTTTGCACTCTTATAGAATAATGCACGTTAAACGTCATTCGCTTTTAAACTCGCGTAAACGTGTAAGTACTACATTACAATTAGCCAATAGAAATAATGTGTTTCCAGGTGAGCGAGCGCGCATACAAACATGGACTGACTGACACACACCGTTCTTTTAATTACACAGATAACGCAGAAGTTAAAATGTTGTTGTACCATTCCCATTTTTTAAGTCATTTTCTCTGTCAACAAAACGGCTGCATGCGAAGGTACTTTCAAAAATAAGAAATAAAATAAATGTCCTCCAGTGGCACAGCGGTAAATCTGAAGGTTTAGAACGCTAAAAACCGGGTTTCGATACCCGTAGTAGCTACAGCAAAGATAGCTCATTGTGTAGCTTTATCCTCGACTACAAATAACAACAATAAAGATTAATCATGCAGTATTTAATTTTCAATACTGATATTATAATCTAATTAACAAGTTTCAGCTTGAACTTATTAGTTAAGCTTTAGTCTTAGGTTTAGTGCGAATATACTGTTACGTATCTGCTCGTTTGTTAATTTCCGGTATAAATTATTTCCGAGGAACTTAAGCGATACAAGTCCTTTCTTAATTAAAACTAGTTTATTCTTTCTCAATACAACTTTTCAATACACTTAATTTCCACAGTCACTTTAACTTAACAACCTTTATAACACATGCTATAAATCGCAGTGATTCACACACTTTACTTACGGTGCCTACTGTTCGCTTGACTCAATTATCTATCTCTTCAATCTATCTATATCTCTTCAATTTATCTGCCGATCTTGTTGGCTTTCTTTGCCAGGCTTATATACTAGAAAAAAGAGGGCGCCTGGCAAACACCCGGAATTTCGCGTAGTTCCTCGATAAGTCATGATCCTTCTAGAAACTCCAGCGCACATGCTCCCAGCGTCGCGTGACTTCCGCTGTCGTAACAATACTATTAATTATGTGAAGTCTGTACTAGACTGGCCTAAGGTAATATATGTTCATTAAATTCAAGATTCGCGCCGCAATGGCATTGAAAAAGCTCCCCATCTTGAACTGTGAGTACTTTATAAGAATGACAATCAATCCCACTATTCAGTTTAATAGTGGAAAAACCCTTGTAGTGGCGAATAGTGTTGACTGGCTGCCTTCCCTCTAGTAAGTTGTTCAAAATTAAGGGTGTATATATCTGAACCATGGCGTTCTATTACATGGCCGTTTCGTGCGAGCGCGTTTTAAAAATATCCATAACAAATAATAGCATAGTAATATACACATCAAACCATAAGTCCCTTATGAACAGCTATAATATATAGTGTTTTGACGAAGCAAACCACTGGAAGTTTTTTACAATGTAATATTTAAGAAAAATCTTCGAGATCTTTGAGAAATACGCGAAGCAGTACATTTCTCAACAGTATAAAAATATTACATGAAGAAAATAATTTTTTGCTGTTATCATACTCCATGAAATGAATGAAGGATGTCAACCCATTCAAGGCTTATGTTGAAGTCTTCTACACGTTAGATCAACTCCGCTTATTGGTTTTGAAATGAAGTGCGTTTCTTCGAAGCAACCAATCTCATCATATGATACGTTGCTTTAAAGCCTAAGGTGTACGATATCAGTTTCAAAAACTTCATTTCAGGAGGAACCAGCGAGTTATTTGCACAAAACAATAATATTTTCCACTGCTGTTCGGAGATAAGTTGTTATGGTGGAGATATGCAGCATTACTTTCGCAAATACATGCTCCAGTTTATCTTTATGCGGTTTGTTAGCTTTTGGTTTTCAAAATATAGAACAGCTAAACTGACACACAAGAGGAGGGAGCTAGAAGCGACAAGAAAATAAAATAAATAAAAAATATCTTAAAAGCTTGCCTTGGATGTTTCTGCTTCAGCTGTTTTCATATCACGTTTTTTTTTTTTCCAATCAGGAAATGCCTCGTTTGTGAAAAACTATTTTCTGACACTTTTCAAAGATAAGTGCAACAAATGAATAACGTAATTCGTGTCCAAATGAATGATCTAAGTAGTAATAATACAATGTATTCACGCAATCTGGTGTGGATACTTTGAGCATTAAGATGTTTTTGAGCTGATTCAAATATAGCTCAATAATGAAGAAGAGTTTGTTGTTACATGTAGCTTGTTTAGGGAGGGTACGCTATAGACCTCCCTGCATACAAGTATAACATGCATTTATACAAATACAGCAAATAGCGGAGTATAAAAAGACAAAATGATTTTCTATGGCAACAGTGAAATACTCCTGTATATTAATCTCCTCATCTTTTAAAAATGTGCGTTTGTTTTAAACACTTCCCATTTGATTTACTAATCCTATCACATTAAAAATAGTTTATCATCAGTACTTTAGTAACACTTAAAAGTTTTGAGAAAAGGGTTTAGTTTTTAGATAATTTTGTTTTCCCTGTTTTAATCCATTTTGGCATAGAGTTTCCATTTGGTCACGATACACGCGTGAATTGTTATCTAGAGGAATGTTTGAAACAGTACTCATCATTAATGGTATATCTATTCTGCTAAGATATCATCACCTTCTGAAGTCAACAAACGTTAATTACTGCACCATTTCAAATGTGTACTGAAACCAAAACCTTTCAAAACATTACTGGCAGAACAATAACAAATATCGGCTATCACGTGTTCATGACACAAGGTCCACAACCTTGTATACAGGGTTGAAATTACTTTTTTATTTCTGGTTTGAGATTATCTAGTATATTTTGATCCGTAGCAACGGGCAACTACTCTCCAACTTAAAATGAAACTGTGATTAGACTACTTGCACGACAAAATTCTTGAAAGAAAAGTTGACGCAAGACATTATGTTTCACTATTCAAGTACACGGTCAGATTGTTGGTCTCTAACAAAAATCGATGTCCAGAATATTGCGTTTCCAAATCATTTTTTAAAGTCATATCTCAAATTCATCGGAATAAGACGTCTGAAAACATCAAGTACTTTCTCTCGAGATTATAAGATATCGGGTTGAAAATCGGAAACAAAGAGGCTAACAAAGAGTGTATACTGTACGACAACATTCAACTTATCGGTGGATTGCCATTTTTGTAACACGCCCAAAGAGTGCACACTGTACGACAACATTCAACTTATCGATCGACTCCCATTTTTTTAACACGCTCACAGCTAAAAGTACAGAGCCGCGTTATTCAGCACATAGATCTACTTACTGATTATAAGTGCTATTTTATTACAAGTTACAACTTTTACAGTAAGGAAGAATATTTTAGAGCAGGTCCAGCATTTCGTTCATGGGTGCGATCACTATCAATTACTTGAGAATTACAGCACCAACCTTCACGTACTGCCACGCATGGCAAAGACGTGGGTGTATTTGTGTGGCCCAGAGAAGGTAAACTGCAAACCTGCTCTGAGAGGTCCCCTCACCATGTACAGGAATCTACATCGAGGGGCCCTATTTTTGAACTGCCCTCCACAGGGAAAGCATTCGGCCGGCACCACCCATCGCTAACTCTTGGGGTACACTTTATCAATGAAAAGTGGGACTAATCGTCACATTCTAATGTCCCCATATTTCTGGCTCTGGATCTCGATCTCTAGTCCGTAGATGAAGCGTCCTAGCCAACAGGACATGCCAGTAGCCAACAGGTCATGCCACTAGCCAACAAGTCATGCCACTAGCCAACAAGTCATGCCAATAGCCAACAGGTCACGCCAATAGCCAACAAGTCACGCCAATAGCCAACAAGTCATGCCAATAGCCAACAGGTCATGCCACTAGCCATCAAGTCATGCCAATAGCCAACAGGTCATGCCAAGCCTATCTTGAGAATTAAATTATTGTTGACAGGGAATCCAGAACAGTGACTATGAAAAGTTTGTTTCAGTAATAAATTATATTTCACGAAGCCATCTTTTCAATGTTAACAAAGTAACTAAACAACGCATTTGTAGATCTTTTTTGTTGTTGTTTTCTACTAAACATTCCAGATGTAAGTGTTCCTCTTAAAAGTAAGGTATGTCATTTCTAAAGCCATTACGTTAGAAATACAATCTGTTATCAGTAGATGCTACAAAATGTATCTAAGTCAAAGCTTCGCATTTAGATAATAAGGATGGTGAAAAAAGTATTATGATTTTTTTTAATAGAGGAGGACGAGTTCAAACCATTTTCAAGACACGGTAAAAAGCTCATTTCCATGTTACATACAACCATTTCCCCACCGCGAAGGCTATTAATATAAAATATTTAATAAAAATCTAGAAATATGGAAGTAAAAAGTTAAGTAAATAACTCTTTTTAATGTTAGAAACAACGTTCCAGGCTTAAGTCGTTCCTGAAAATGTAGATCGTACAGACATCAATAAAACTATGAGAACATCAGAACGAAAGAATAATTTTGATTTCTATTCTTTCGTTCTGATGTTCTACATCCCCAGGAAGGGCGTAGGCCCGAAAGGTTGTTTTAGATTATAAAAGCGCTATTCACTTGATCTTATGTTTCAATTTTTGTACTTTATTTTTTGTATTATTTTATCCTGAAATTAGTAAGATAATATATTTATTAGTAATCAGTTATACTTGTAAGTAATTTTTAAAAATTCGAAAAAAATAAGGGTGATGTACGAATGGTAATGCCAAAAAAATGCATAAACAAGGTAGGGATAAATACACAAAACCATACAAAAATTCCTTCATAAATAGCCAAATATATGTGTGAATTCCTTTCATTTGCATGAATTCAGGTTCGAATAGAAGCGTTGAAACTTAATAATGATCTAAAGTCTTACAGTGGTTACTTATATAGAATTTGTGTATGGTTTTTATATATTCCTTGTTTCTGTCCTTGTTTTGACGTTACCATCCCTACACCAGGCTTATTTTTTCAAATATTTATCTTATTACTTGTTTCCCCTCATTATTTTAAACACTAAATATTAATGAATGACAGTCGCTATGAAGGCAGCAGTTTTAGCCTGGCGTGTTGAGGTGTTTTGATGGACATCGTGTGCTGAAGCTAGTGCGTGATGAGGTGTTTTGATGGACATCATGTGCTGAATTCAAATTCGATGACGAGGAACCCACTTTGAGACTAATAATGGCTGGAG
>NW_013666876.1:1836-14822 GCF_000517525.1 Limulus polyphemus | reverse complement strand
ATCATGTGCTGAAGTTAGGGCGTGATGAAGTGTTTTGATGGACATCATGTGTTGAAGCTAGTGCGTGATGAGGTGTTTTGATGGACATCATGTGTTGAAATTAGTGAAACGCTATACTGCTTCTGCCTTTCCCAAGTTAAAATGCAACATTTAGTTGTGTAAATCATCGCAACAACTTCAAGTATTGTTGAGCAAGCCCTTCTGACGTTAGAATCAGAATAATAAGCAGAACATTTGGCTGTTACACTACTCGCCGATATTTTTTTGGCAAACTAAAAGCCTTAATAGCCTTTGAAAACCTAAGTTAGGTGTTTATAAAAGTTTGTTATAATAGAGATTTGATATTATAATGAACAATACATAATATGCGTCGGCCATTTTTATCCCAACTCATCCCTACATATTAACAACTACCTTGCTTAGTGATAAAACCGAAATGAATAATTCTACATAAACACTTTGAAAAATGACCACTTACGTAATTAAAATTAATCACCCTTAGTGCATTTTAGAAGGTAAAAAGAATAGTTATTGTAACAGTATAATATATAAAAGTGTCCCTTGAAACCTGAGCACTAAAGCACTTGCTCCCCTCCAATGGCACGGCGGTATGTCTGCAGACTTACAACGCTAGAATCCGAGTTTCGATACCCGTGGTTGGCAGAGCACAGAGAGCCCATTGTGTAGCTTTGTGCTTAATTACAAACAAACTAAAGCACTTAGCTCAAGGAAGTCATTATTTCTAATATTTCTTTTTTTAATCGTTACCTGATTTCAAAATAATTTTACTTACATTTAAGTGACAATTATAGTAATGGCTCTACCACTAGGGAGGCTCTTAATATTAAAACTACAACGTTAATAGTCATCATTAACATAATTAACTAAAGCCCCTGCAGAGCGCTTCGACGCTTACGACGTTTAATTAAGTTACAGTTCTACTTCATTTTTACAGGTATGTGTAACTCTGTCATTTTCCTACTTAAAGTTTCTGACAGTTTTAAGATCGTACATTAAATTAACGAGTAACACTAAAAACAAACTCATTTCCTTGTCGTTGTCTAACGAATGGTCTTCCTGTGGCTGGAATATTTGAAGTTACTACATAAACCCGTAGCTTAGGCAACTTTCAGGTCCATTTGTAATTTAGGAGTGTGAACATAAGGTAATGAGGAAACGAAACATTGCTCTCAAAATAAAGACTCTATAATTATGAGATGTTACCTAAATGTTTACATTACGACCTCCCAAGACCTTAGACACCCTGGTTGAGGACCTTCACACTTACTTCCATTGAAATTTGTTTATTGTAAAAGAAAGATTTGTTTTTTTTTATAATTTCGAGCAAAGCCGTCTCTAATTTGGCAGCGATAGACTAGAGGAAAGGCAGCTAATCAACACCACTCCCCGCTAACTCTAGGGCTACTCTTTTTCCAACAAATAGTGCGATTGACCGTCACTTTATAATGCCCCCATGGCTGAAAGGGCTAACATGTTCGGTGACGGAAATTCAAATCCGCTACTCTTGTTGGTTCAGTGTAGACTCTAAATAAGTTATTGTTGCTCATTAGGTGCTATAATACTAACTTAAAATGACAAGAGTTAAAAGTGACTGTTATAGTCGTTTGTACTATGATATGTCATACTAGAAGTTTTCTCAAGTTTTGACTGCATGTAGAGAGACACCTAACGGTGGACCTCACATATTCTATGCTGCAGTTTGACATGAAAATTTGTAAACAAACGTTTGGTGAACAATCGTTTAATTTTTTAAAAATGTATAATTCTAGCAAGTAGCTTAGAAGTTCGTATTAAGTATAGTTGTTGGTACATACGTCCAATTAATCTCATTTTCAAATTGGGTATGTATTATTCTGTGTACGGTAGCACTTGAGTAACATAGGCCTGCGATGGTTTTACAGTCTTGAAATTTTTACATGTTCTAATGTAATTCCTGTACATGATATCCATTTTTCTCCATCACGTAGAGAGTTTTCACAAAACGTCATATGTACTTGTACATAACTGTATCATTTTGTTATGCTTAAAAGTATTGAACATCCAAACCTCTGACACTGTAAACACCTGAGAGGGTTAGGAATATAAGGCCGTACCTTACAGTTCACTGGCAGGCCTGGCATGTCCAGGTGGTTAGGGCGCTCGACTAGCAATTTACGGGTCGCGGGTTTGAATCCCCGTCCCACCTTTGAGCCGTAGGTACATTATAATGTGACAGTCAATCCCACTATTCGTTAGTAAAAGAGTAGTCCATGAGTTGGCGGTAGGTGGTGATGACTAGCTGTTTTCCCTCTAGTCTTACACTGATAAATTAGGGATGGCTAGCACAGAATGCTCTCGTGTAGCTCTGTGCGAAATTCAAAAAACAAACAAACAAACACTGGCTATAGCTTTCTCTAGACGTAAGTGTCTTACCGAGAAACACACCACTAGTATATAAACGGTTAACAGGCCGTATAATATGTCATTTCTGGATAGTATTTGTTTGTGCGTGCACTTTGACATTTTTTTTTCAATATTACTTATTCATCGTTATGGCAAGAAGAGGTTGTGTAAATGATCCAAATATATTCTGTTATATTTGTGGTAAACTGTTTGTAAAGAAAGAAAGGCAAAGCATTAAGGAATTCGTCAAAAAAGCGTATTACGCGTATTTTGGAATAAAACTTGGGGACCGAGACAAATCATGGGCTCCGCATAAAGTTTGCACTTTTTGTTTCGAAGAGTTGAGACAATGGATCAAAGGTAAGAAAAAGTCTTTGCCTTTTGGAATTCCAATGATCTGGTGTGAACCTAGAAACCATGGAGATGACTGTTATTTTTGCTCATGTAAAGTGCAAGGCTACAGCACTCGAAATAAAAAGGAAATTTCATATCCGAACCTTCAATCTGCTATAAGACCTGTTGCTCATGGACCTGATGGACCTGTACCTACTCCACCGGAGACTCTTGATACAGTTTCATTTGATTCTTAATCTGATGTCAGTAGAAATGATGATAGCGATTGTTTTCAATCTGAAACATCTGGAAATGTTTCGTCAAGACATTATGGAAGGTGGAACATCAGCATGATGGCTGATTACTGCTGGTCATTGAAACGAGATGCTCCAGACGCAACACATAAAAGAAAGACTACAACACGTAGTTTTGAGACAAAAATACGTAAATTTCACAAAAACAAATCAGGATGAACGAGGCTGGATATTCGTTTGTCATCAATGTTCATCCCATTTCTTCAGTTTCTTTGTATTTTTGTTTACAAACATAATAATAAAAAGTATTCATTGTGGTAAACGAAATGATAATTTGATCCAAGAAAGTTTTATTTTTCTTCCAGATTTGTAAAAATCCTTATGTGATAGAAAAAAAATGAATATTATTTTCGAAATCTGCGTAGCTAAATTATGAAGTTTAAATTCGTAGACCTGTGTAATCAGCTATTTCAAAACATCAATTTATGAAATGCGAGAGGCGAAAGCTTATTCATCTGTCAGTAATTAGTTTATTTCCTTGTGAAATACTTCATAACTAGTAGTGATTATGTACTCTATTATTTGTTTGTTGTTAAGCACAAGGCTGCACAAAAGGCTATCTGTGCTGTGCCCACCACATGTACTGAAACCCGGTGTTAGCGTTATTAAGCCTTCCGACTTGCCGTTGTGTCACTTGGGGACCGTACTCTATTACACAGGAGTTTTTCAATTAAATTCAAATGGAAATCTTTGAGTGTCAAAGCGCATTGTTGTGTATACAACCCTATAAGTGTAGGGCGCTGATAATTTAAAACTTTTATCATTAGTATAATTAATTTTTAACTGTGATTTAACTATGATTCAAATTCCTGTTCTACTGTGACTTTGTTAATTTTGTTTGGTTTATTTTGAATTTCGCACAATGCTACACAAGGGTTGTCTTTGCTAGCCGTCCCTAATCTAGCATCGATAGACCAGAGGAAAGGCAGATAGTCAACACCACCCACCGCCAATTCTTGGGCCACTCTTTTACCAATGAATAGTGAGATTGACCAAAACATTATAACACCCCAACGGCTGGAAAGGTGAGCGTGTTCTATGTGTGTGAATTTGATATTAGCATGTTTAATACTCAAATGGTGACGAAACAATTAAATGTGACATTTTGACCTAAAAGTAAAATCTCAACAACATACCTTAATCACAGAGTATCGTATTTGCATTTTTCATGAAGACATTATGATAAATTAGCATCTTTAAACTCCATCAACTTTGTTATAGATCGAGCCTCCAATTTTCAGCACTGAACTATCGGGGGCGACTCCTTTCTACCAAAACACATTAGTTCAGAACAAACATATTTTGTTAAGCCATTCACAGCATCATAGCAAGCAAAGATTAATTCAATGCACAAATCAAGTATTTTTGTAGAGGTAAGTTAGTAGAAAGATTGTAAATCAAAACCACTGTAAGAATACCTTGATGAAGTTGTAAGTCTTTTAAATCATTTGAAAAATAACCAGATAACTTATGGTTTTATATACGTAGATAATACGAGACATACGGTAAGTGTTTATTGATTATAAAAAAAAATTGTCCATACCGCAGCATGAAATTTGTAAGTTCCATGGTTAGGTTGGGTGTCTCTTCACACGTATATAATAATAAATTCTGATAACAAGTCTAGCATTGCATATTATGTACAACAGCCTATAACACTGGTTTTAACTCTAGTCATTTAACGGTTGTTAGTATAGATCCCTAATGAACAGCATGCTATGATAACAGAAAGTAAGTTAATAACTTACAAAACCCTCAAATGAAAGACTTCTTTTTATACCGATGGGGTCCATAAATTACATCATATTGAGTAATTGGTTTTCCCTGTTCAAACATCAGTGAAAAGAACTGACAAAACATTCGGTGAAGTAATTCATTTCTTATGTAAAATACATAGGAGACCTCCAGTAATAAAAGGGACTAACTATAATTATGATGACATTTTTGTGTGACTCGTACGTTATTCGGGATCCTGTAATCAACAATGTCATGGACACATAAAAAAGTTTAGTTTAGATAAACAGATGTAGTGCATAAAAACCCATAGGTAATATGGTTAAAACCTAGTCAGAACGGAAAAGGTTCAACTAATTAGTACAGTATTGTTACAACTGACAGTATTACCTTTTAACATGTTCTAATAATAATAAAGCAATTTTTTTCATTGTGCCTAAACACTCGCCTGTCGAAGGTTTTGGTGCCGAGAACGAAAGCTTTTTTAAAACAAACAACATGGAGAACGTTCACAAAGTTATTTATTAAAAAACATTAAACCTCTTCCGTTCAAATGAAGTAAATTTTTATTTCTAGCGAACACTGCCAAACAATCAAACAAGTACGCAACATATCATTCTTATTAAAATTAATTACTTTTTTCAAAATGTAATATAACCTAATAACTTACATTTTTTCAGAGGGTTTGTTTTTTGTTTTGAATTTATGCACAAAGCTACACAATGGGCTATCTGTGCTCTGCCCACCACGGGTATCGAAATCCGGTTTCTAGCGTTGTAAGTCCGCAGATATACCGCTGTGCCACTGAGGGGGCTTCTCAGTGGGATTGTCGTTGTGGCTACAACGGCTAGCACAGCTGTGTTAGATCTTAATTTTCACTGAATTTTGCAACGCCTACTTATGAAGTCGAAGAACAGGAAAAAAACAAAACATTTACAATCATTGACATATTTATATCTTTATATGACTTTTTTCTTGCACTTACTTTTCCATTATAAAAAAATGAACTTTTAATGAATACAACACGAAAGTAGTTAACAATTTAATCCAAAACGTTTGAAGTTTCCCGTACTCACTAAACTAGTCAAAACAGCAAAAGGTCTAATCAAAACTTGGAATTTATAAAATTTGACCTTTCTTTTATTCTGAGCTAAAATAAGGTTCCATTCTAGCATAAATTAATTAATTTGCAAATTAAAAAATGTATTATATATAATCCATGTATGGTAACTCTACATGTTAAAATATCAATAATTAATAAATAACAATAATCAGTGTTAATTAATAATATATTTACTTGAACGCAGTTAACAGATGGTGAAGAACAAAAGTTTATTGTTGTTTATTTAAGTTTTGTTGTTATTGTTATTTAGTGTCAAACTGAACAATAAGACGTTTCAAACATATTTTTCGTGGGTTAACAGCAGCTGTCATTTACTGTTTCTTTTACTTTAACAATATAATAATTATTAGGTATTTTTAACTGATTAAAGTTCTCAAATATTTCACCTTACTTGATACAACGTTCAAAGGTTATTACTCCTTAATTATGATTAATCAATAGTTCATTGTAATATTAAATTTGTAAATATGATCTACAACTAGACAAAGCCAAGAATAATTCATACTTTTGAAAAAACAGAATGTTGTGAACAAGTTATAAAATATTGGATATAGAAAAATCATTTAATGTTAATTAATGAAAAATTAATCAAGGCCATAATTAAAATTATCAAATAAAAATTATGACATTGACTTTATTGAATTCTAACACAAAATTAAATATTTTCTCTTACTATTGGTTAGTAATTTATTCCATTAATTATGAAGTATGATTTGGATTATTTTCATTAGAATACACACAAAGTAATGTATTTATAACAAACATGTTATAAATAAAATAGAATGTTAATTCCAAAATTCTTTAGAAAGGAGTTTTCATTGTAAATATTTCATAGGCTTAATTAAAACATAATTACAGAATTTAGGGGGAAAAAACAAAAAACAAGACAATTGTACATTTCACAAATACTTTATGGTTTCACAAAGTACCGACGGTTTCAAGTATCAATTATATATTATCACTAATAATTACAGAACAAAGTGTTATGATGTACTTCGTTGAAGTGAAGTACGTTATATCAAAAACGCTGTACGAGGTATTTTCCAAGGCTTCGTCGTAAGACAGTAAAATCCAGTGTTTCCTCCATGCAGACTTACCATAAGCAATCTTATAGAGACTACGGTTTCCATGCGACTATATCAATAGTCCAATCGAACAAAAATCCACAGGCGCTGCGTACGGTGAATTGATCGTTAGGTTTTCATATGAAATAGCGTAGCTACTCCCCTTTCATTCCCCAGCTGCTTGAGGTGTGAGACAATTGAAAGGATATGTCATGGAAAGAATATGTGACTTGTGTCACTCTCTAGTCTGATATCCTTCTTCAGTTTTGTTCTATGAGATATGTGGACGGCTTTTGCGACTGACCTTTTTTTTGTGGATTCTCACCTGTTAAAAGGCGCTTGAGTTTGTTTACCACGATTATCATACAACTAGTTGCAGGTTGCAAGTCTGAGGCCATATAACGCTAAAATTCGGGTATCGATACTCGCGGTGGGCTTTGTGATTTCCATATTCAAAATCGTGTTAGTATAACGTACATAACCGTTCATATGATTTGTATGGTGATTATATATATATATATATGTATATATCATTTGATTTATTTTTATAAAGAAAAATAAAAAAGATACTTGAATAAACGAAAACACTTCCATATCATATACTGAAGCACATTATTTAGATGTAGACATTAAGATAATTAATAATTATCGTAATATTAATATTTAAGATAAAAGGAATGATTGCACATTTAAAATTTTGGACTTTCCAAATAGTAACATACCAACAAATGCTATTCAGAGCATTATACATTCACATCTTCTTCGATATTGTAAACTTTATAGCGTTTTTAATATCTGATATTAATATATTAGTACAAAACTGACTTTTATGGGAAAAACTTAAATAGATATTTTAATTTACTTTATAATAAATATAAAAAGTATTTACATAAATTTGAAAACAGTGATATAAGTAAATTTATAATATATACAATAAAAATAATTTATAGAATTTATTAGAGGGTAAATAATTAGAATTACTTATTTGGACAAATTTATATCTTGTATAGGTGGACTAATGTAGTTGTATCACCTTTCCTATATAACAGCCCCCCAGTGGCACAGCGGTATGTCTGCGGACTTACAACGCTAGAAACCGGGTTTCGATACCCGTGGTGGGCAGAGCACAGATAGCCCTTGTGTAGCTTTGTGCATAATTAACAACAAACAAACCTATATAACAACTGCTATTTTAGAACTATTGATAGTAGTATGGAAGAGTAGAGGATTGGACTTACATCAGTAATAAAAGGTTAGGCTTAGTGTAGTAGTACCTCAACATCTTGGTATTTATATCCAAACATCATATTAGGGGCTAGGATGCTGACTTGAAAGACAGTTTTTCTGTCTCCTTCATTGGTGTATTGTATTCTAATGATTATCTTCCTTACTATTTTTATTTTTTTGTGAACACCACCTTCCAAAAATGTTTGACGTTGAGGGCTAGAGCAACCATATCTCATTACTTTATTTTTTTTCTTCTAAGCATGCGAGGTCGGCGAAGTTGAGATTAAACTGGATAGGTGGTGTACCCCCAATGTAATTTGGGGCTTACTTCCATTGGTACCTCAAAAAATCAGGACACATTACATAATGACCCATCCTATGATTTGTGTCCCAGCGTTGGATATATGTTTTGTAGCTGCGTTTTTATTATTTTTCAAGTATATTCTTTATTTATTTATTTACTTTTCTTTTCTTTTCTTTCTCAATAAAGTTAGACTTAACTATATCTCATCTTAGGTTTCGATATGCTGTGTAAAATTCACGCCATCCCTCATTTTTGATATATACATGGGCATCCACAAAAATCTCTCCAAGAGGGGGCAAAGCTTAAAGCAACTTAATTTATATACATTGTCCTACCAAAAGTCATGGGACACACCTCTGATTGCAGGTAAATGAATATGATGAGGAAATAGGCAAACAGTTTGGTCTATAAAGGTTATCAGCGGTTCGCTCAGAAATCATATCGAACTTGTACGCCGAACGATGAGTACACGGAAAGAGCTAACAGAGTTTCAGAAGGGAAGGATGGTTGAATGTCATTTGGAGAAAATGTCTGTACGTGCTACTGCGCAACAATTAAACATTCCCAGGTCGACAATTCGCAAAGTTCTGTAGAAATGAAAGTCCACAGGTGAAAATGAGCCCAAGAAACGACCAAGTAGGAGTAAAATACTGACTGACAGGAGTCGACGCGTCTTGAGAAAGCTGGTTACTTCATCTCATCATCATACTCTAGAAAATCTGTGTTTGGAGATACGAGCAGCCACAGGCAATCCTATAAGTGTTTCCATGACACGTCGAGAGCTGAATGCTATGAAATTTCACGGAAGAGCTGCAGCCTACAAGCCGTTGATAACAAAAGCAAATGCACACCATTGATTGACATGGGGCAAGGCACACCGAACCTGGGGCCGTGGATCAATAGAAATCGGTCATGTGGAGCGACGAGTCACGCTACACGCTCTTCCAGCCTGATGGACGTTGTTCGATATGGAGGAAGCCTGGATAACTTTTATTACTTGAGTGTGTTGTCCCAACAGTGAAGTCTGGAGGTGGCGCTATGAAGGTCTGGGAGTGCATCTCACGTATAGACTATGTCCACTGGTCGCAGTGCATGGATCCATAAATGCCGAGTCCTACATTGATGGTCTGAATAATTCTGTGTGTCCTTCATTGTAGCAATTTTATGGTACCGGCCCTTACACTTTCCAACATGATAACACCCCATGTCACAAAGCAAGGATTGTGAACGCGTGGTTTGAAGAGAATAACATCGGAACATTACGGTGGCCAGCACAGAGCACCAACCTCAACCCGATAGAACATCTTTGGGATTAACTGGAGCGTAAAATTAGTGCAAGACCAAGATGACCCTCTTCGGTAATGGAGCTTACTCATGCTTTAAAGGAGGAGTGGAACACAAAACCACCAGCTTTGTACCAGAAATTAGTAGACAATCTTGAAGCAGTCATTAAGGCCAAAGGCGAATCAACATGCTAATAATTTATTGGAATAAAGATATGTTTTATTCATAACTACCCGTGTCCCATGACTTTTGGTAGGATAGTGTGTGTGTATATATATATATATATATGCTGAATGAATACATAAAGAAATATGTTTCTCATTAGCCAGGGGGTGCAAATGCCCCCTCTTGCCCCCCTGTGTACGCCAATGCATGTATATATATATGTATATGTAAATTACTATTAGACATATTATAAAATTAAAAATTTGCTCTATAGAGATTCCTTTTAATTTAAAAGACTAGAAGACCGCCAGTAACTGCAGTTGGCGAATTCAAGATAATAGTTCAGTGCTTAAATTCCAGAAAAAGAAGATGTACCATATCCCTGATGACAGATTGAGGCGGGGATTTTCAGTTTTGAAAGATAATAATTTAAAAGTTACTGAAACTATTACTTATAATGAGCTGGTTGGGAGTAATGTAGTTAACTGCACTGTCGATCATCAATGCCAAATGGAACTGAAGCAGTCATAAAAGTAATCATAGTGTTTGCGCCTTTATAAAAAACAAAAATCTGAAGATGAAGACTCGGTAGAAAATAAGCAATGGATCAATAACTTATATTCATGAAGAAAAGTTTTGTAATATTTAACTTTTCAACAATAATAACAAGTATTTTAGTTTGATGAAGAATTAAGTTAAATATTGTTAATTCATGAGTGAGTCACAAACGAAAAATCCGTTCGCATCGTGTAAAGTTTGAGGTGAATTTTCATTTAATCGTTCGTATATGTCTTCGATAAGAGCTGCCTTCATACTTACTATGTTAGACACATTTCGTATATGTCTTCGATAAGAGCTGCCTTCATACTTACTATGTTAGAAACATTTCGTATATGTATTCGATAAGAGCTGCCTTCATACTTTCTACGTTAGAAACATTTCATTTTGAATTATTTCCCGCAAATTTTTTTATATGAAAAAAAGTGGATCCAAAGATTAAACTGTAAAAGCTCCAAGTAACTTGGGAACTTGACAGATTACAAAAGAGAATGACAATTTTAATGTAGACTTTTCTCAATCTGCTGAATACAGCAGAGATACTCTGTCACTACCTTAAGTATTACTGACAGTGAATTATATATATAGATAATGAGTTATAAGATAGGTTTACAACAGAGTAATATTTCATATCACACAGCAAATCAAGTTCGACGCCCTTTGGAAATACCTGCCAATTCACGAGTTCTTTAAATAAAAATGTATATATATATATTTATTTACAGTTAAGCACAAATCTACACAATCTGTGCTGTGCTCACCAAGCTCACATATGCGTTATAAGTCCATATACTTATCGCTGTGCCACTGGGGTCATATATATATATATATATATTTAGACAGCCAGAGATATACATTCAGAAAAGTTAAATACATAAATTTGTCTAAAGTATTTTACATGAGTAAAAAAGTTAACACTAACAGTGATGAAATGTTTGATTTTATTTGATGAGGTTGGAGATGTTTGCTTGTAGTTAAGCACAAACCTACACAATGGGCTATCTGTGCAGTGCCCACCACGTGTATCGAAACCTAACCATATTTTGGAGTATTTTGTCTGATCGAATACTGGAATTTCACCGTCACTCTTATAACGCAACTACAACTCCTAATTTTGGAGCACATTTCTGCGTTTTTATATATTCCAATAAAACACGCTCGGCTCAGGCTGGGATTAAAACCATATCAGTTAATTTTATGTGTTATATATCATGTATGCTCAGGAGCTTAAGAACTTTTTACCACAAACTGTAAATATAACGAACAATATAAATAATGTTGACCCGTGTTTCTGTCTTACTTTATTTATCAAGCATTGAGTATAGCTCCATCTTAAAACCCTACATATCCACCTCACTCCCAAAGTTCAATACTAATTTGTTTCAAGTAAGAAAACACGAGCTTTGTCTTTTACTTAATTTTATTCGATTGCTAAAATAACATTACATTTTTGACTGCTGTTAACATCATAGAACTACAGAGATGGTTTGAAATATGTACAAACACCGCTATACAAATAATTCTCATGAGTAACATAACTAAACCGTTTATTACAGCTTTCTATTTCGAAAATGGCCCGGCATGGCCAGGTAGGGTCGTCATAACGTGACAGTCAATCCCACTATTCGTTAGTAAAAGAGTGGCCTAAAAGTTGGCGGTGGGTGGTGATGACTAGCTGCATTTCCTATAGTATTACACTGCTAAATTAGGGAAGGCTAGCGCAGATAGTCCTCGTGTAGCTTTGCGCGAAATCTGTAACAAACCAACAAACCATTTCGTAAAATAAAATGATTCAAAATTAAAATGGTTAGCCCCTTCTACTTTTTTGATTCACTAAGTTTGTTCGTTTTTACCATCAATCACTTAGCCTAGAGTGAGCATGTATACATTCCAAACCTATCGGTTTCAAAGTGAACTGCGAAATAAAATTGGTGTAATATACAGGACATCTGGAAATTGTTAGCTAAATTGTTTAATTGTGTTTAGAC
Source organism: Limulus polyphemus (assembly GCF_000517525.1). Taxonomy (NCBI): domain Eukaryota; kingdom Metazoa; phylum Arthropoda; class Merostomata; order Xiphosura; family Limulidae; genus Limulus; species Limulus polyphemus. The sequence goes on along the minus strand of NW_013666876.1, from coordinate 2,325 downwards.
ATTAAATCTCGGCTACACTAATGAATAAAGTTCCACTAGAGGGATGTTATATGGTAGCGTCACGCGGGTCCGACAGGAATTGTAATACGATAAAATCAAATGTTAATAAATTTGTTAATTTTTGTACACCCTGCATAACCATCATATTAATCAATACAATACTCAAACGACCAACTTTCCTGATCATTTGTTAAACAATAGTTTGTTTCATATAATGACTAAGTCTCGGAGAATAAAACAGCCAAAATTATTCCACTTCATTAGTTAAGAGTAGTTTCATAATTCACTGTTAAAAACAATTTAAATCACAGTCGGTGCTTCTAAATCAGTTAAAACAACAAGAAACCTACGGTGACATACTATAGTTGGTAGTGCTCACTGAAACAAAAACAGAAAGTAATATATATATTGTTGCGTCTCTGTTCGTTTGTTAATTTTCGGTATAAATTATTTCCGAAGAACTTCAGCAATACAAGTCCTTTCTTAAAT
>NW_013666876.1:0-1569 GCF_000517525.1 Limulus polyphemus | reverse complement strand
CAATTCACACACTTTACTTACGGTGCCCACTGTTCGCTTGACTCAATTAATTATCTCTATATCTATCTATGCAATTCTATTTTTTCCGCTGGTTTTATTTGCCGAGCTTATATATTAAAAAAGAGGGCGCCTGGAACAAACTAGAATTGCCAGAAAAAATTCATGATCCTTCTAGAAACTCCAGCGCGCATGCTCCCAGAGTCGCGTGACTTCCGCTGTCGTAACAATATATATAAATGCCTAAGCTGGCCTATGAGCCTCTGTAAAATATTAAGCCTATACAACAGTAACAGAAAAAGGTTTTCTACCATATCTAGAGATACAGTCTAATCCTGTTCAAATAAATGGAACAAAATTTAAAAAAAAATGTTATTGTAACATTGAGTTCGAGAACTGGTTGATTATGTGTTGTATTCCTTAAGAAAAGTAATATATTCCATTGAACCTTTTTAATACTTTGTACACTTTGCGTGCAATATTTTTGGCGGCTGTGATGCCCACTATTAGCCATCAAAAATAATTCAACATTCATTCTTGAAAAATAATAGCTAAAAAGACACCTTGGCTTAACTAATTAAATTGACTAGGGTTAATTTGTATAAGCTGAAACTGGGCGACTTTGAATAGACAGTGTAACCCTCGTATCATGCTTCTTTACAAATAATCTGTGCCACTGCTGTATGTTCAAGGATGGAATTGCATGTTTTTATGTTTGTTTTCTGTTAATAGTATTAACTTGTGATGAAAGCAAACCACTTTAAGAAGTACGAGTTAAAGTAGCGTAAATATATATATATATAGTTAATTTTAGACATTATGTTTCCAAAATAGTTTTATATCTTCTGTAGAAATAGCAATATTTCTATAATATTTCACTATAACGAGTTTCTTCGATAGTTATTTTTCAGCAAGTGAAATACTTCTATTTATCTCGATGCTTTAGAATGTGCACCGCTAATAGAGATTCTGCACGGGACGTCACAGACCTTCCTGTTTCATTCAACGCCGTTAAATTGAAAGTCAAACATTGCCTTCGAGCAATCAACAGCAATACAACATTCGGTAAAGCCTTGGGTGCTGCCAATGGCGTGATCATTGCGTTTGGCAAAATATGTGGATTCGAAACTCCACAGCTTGATATATTTTTCTTTATGGACATTCGTTAGTTATAATTTACAGCGTCAGATAACATTAACAATATTACAAAACAATTTTTTCATTTTTCAAGTGTAAACAATTGACATATAAACTATATACCACATAACTTTTTGACATCAGTGCAAAACCACTATGCGGAAGTGTCTGTGTGTTTTTTTTTTAAATTAAATGCACATAACGCTCCCACATAGTCTCAAACCCAGGTTACTTTGATATTACGTCATACATCTAAATAGCTTGGTGTTAAGCTGTGTGTTATGTCCAGGTTATCTTGATAATAATTAATCTGTTATACGCAGGCTACCTTTCTAATCATTTGTGTATTGTTACGACAGTGGAAATCACGTGACGCTAGTAACACGTCATGAACTTCTAGAAAAATCATGCCCCATCGTGAAGCCTCGAGTGTTT
>NW_013666875.1:295306-317069 GCF_000517525.1 Limulus polyphemus | reverse complement strand
CACTATATAAATGAAAATGGTTCACACACTAATTATTTGTGCTACAACATGCCTAGAACTCAAGGTTCTCTCGAATTGTTAGATTTTGTTAGAGGAAGGATAGTTGGTCAAGCAGATGGTGGAATAAGTCAGCGGCAAATTTCGCGGAATTGGGGAATCCCGCTTTCGACAGTCAACAGAATCATCGTGCAGTTCATGAAACACGGCAAGGAAACAACTGAGCAGCGTCCGAGTCGTCCTGGTCCATCGGAGAGGGCAAAAAGGGCTGTCAAGAGAAGCATCGAAATGGATCCCAGATTAACGACTGCAGAAGTGGCCAAATTGGTGGGATGTGCCCGAAATCTGTTCAACGGATTCTCCACAGATTGGGTTATCGTTGCAGAGCAGCTAGATGGAAGCCTTTATTAAGACCTGCCAACATAGTCAGACGAAAGAAGTGGGCTAGTGATATGATGACCAAGCCTCTGGACTTTTGGAAGACCGTATTGTTCTCATACGAATCAAGATTCGCTCAATTTTCGGACAGTCGAAGGAGTTTTGGCTCAACAGATTGCAGCCAACTGTGAGGCATGGTGGTTTCAGCGTGATGGTTTGGGGAGCTGTTTGGGTTGGTGGGAGATCGAGTTTAGTGGAGTGCGTTGGCAACATAAATTTTGCGAAATACTTCGAAATATTGGAGGAAGGACTCTTGCCACTTTATTCTTCGGGTTTCGTGGACAAGAACACAACGTTGTTTCAGGAAGATGGAGCTGCGTGTCACACTGCTAGAAACACCCAAAAGTGGCAGGAAGAAAATGGTATCCAGAAGTTGCCCTGGCCGAGCCAATCTCCTGACATGAACTCCATCGATAACCTCTGGGCCATACTCGACCGACAAGTCAAGAAACAACAACAACAAAAAAACCAACTTCGAAGAGCGCTCTACTCCAAGTTTTGATGCAAGAGTGGGCGAACATCCCACAATCTAAAATTGACGAGATGATTCTCACGATGCCCCAAAGGATCAACGAACTCCACAAATCGAAATGAAGATCTACTAGATATTAATTAAATTATAAGTATATCAATTCATGTAAATATGGCTGAAAATTTTTCATTTTTTCTGAAAAGGTGGTGTCTATTTACTTGTGACCAAGCTGTGTAATTTACAATAAGATAACTGCAAAATTCAGATGAAACAGTAAAATATTTCATAGCGTAAAAAGAAAACCTACCGTTAATCCTTTCCGAAAGTTGTGTTCACCAAGGTAATGATTCATCATGCGAATAATAGACGCACCCTTTTAAATGAAAGAAATACCATTAAGTGAGAAATTAATAAATCGTCTTGTTAAAAATCAGTCAAAGATGTAGAAGGTGATTCATCATGGAGAAGATACATATTTTATTTGTTTAGTTGAGAATCAAAGTTTGGAGTTTGCTATAAAGAAATTAACTTTTAAGTGACGTATAGAAAATACGAACAAATGTGCTTATTTTCGAAGCAATTTAGATTATATTTAAATATTAAAAAACACTTGTAAAAATAATCAACACACATAAAAAAAAGACTTGTTAGTATTTTGTCTCACAATAAATGACAGAATTAATTGTTATTTCCCCACCTTTCCGTATGATATCCTGTCAAAAATCTCGTTGATTTCATCAGGATGATGAACTGGGACTGATATTGGATGAGATGTCTTTAAAGAGTCAAGTTCCATTACATCCTGAACTTCATCCAGTACAAATTGTTGATCCTAAAAACACGTTATAAGTCCCATTATATCCTGAACTTCATCCAAATTGATCCTAAGACATATTATAGTAGGTTACGTTATTTTACATCAACTCTATAGAATCATAAATATTTTCTACAATATATGCAACTTTCTTGTTACATTATTCACTTCTGTATGTCAGTAAAATAACATACTAAATACTACACTACTGCCCACAATAAGTTTTTCTTTGTTGTTGGTTTCGTCAGGCAAAGCTACACTATTGGCTATCTGTACACTGTCCATGCAAGAAGCATCCTTGAAAAGTAAAACAAAACTATAAATTCAATTACGAATTTATTATAAACGTAGCTGGAAAATACAGTTCTCAAAATAATTATCGGAAATAATACGATTTTCTATATACTTGTTGTTACAAGTTACAACTAAACTAAACAAAAATAGTATCTTAAATACCTCGTTTGCTGAATAATTCAGAAGTATAAATTAGTGGTATAAATATAACATATCTTTCAAATCCTACGTAAGTACAGTTCACTGTGGTGAGTAAAAAATAACTAAAACATCATACATATTTACAACTATATTTATCAAAGCGTGTTGATCCGATACGTGACCTTTTATGTACATTTCAGTGATAAATAAATGAAAGGGTCAGTTTAGGATTGTATTTTTTCGTGCACGTCATGTAACGAATATTCCCAGAATAACAAGTAGAACCGTCTATTATAGATACATTTTTCAATAGAGAATGCCCTGGTGAGGAATTACTAAATTAATTACAGTTAATAACGATAAGTGAACTGATTTAAGTTTTAATTTGAATAGATCATAATTTTCTTTCTTTATTAGAATATGGGAGCGGATTGGTCTTCCGGTAGAGCTTTGGATTTCTGAGAGGGCGAGCAGGATTCGAGTCCGTGAGATATAAAGAAGAAAAAATTCCACGCACATTAAGCTGCGGGTGTGTAACAGTCAGTCCCATACCAGTGATGGTGGTTATTAGTGTGCTGCTGACTGGCAGCCCTTCCTCTGGTCAGTAGCTTAAAATTATGGACAACGACAGATGACCTTTGTAGTTTTGCCATACATACAAAATTCAAATAGAAATTATTGAAATATATGTTTTTAGAGACGAGCATAATACCTTCTTCGTAATCAACACTAAATGTCCAAAATGGCGGAAACACTGCTGACTAGCTATTGTTTCTCAATTAAAATCTTCTGTTCTACGTTGGTGTAAAAAATAAGAAATTTATTACCCTTACTTTTTTCAAACTTAAGGTGATGCAAAGCATCTGCTTATTTTCTTAAAACATTTAAAATCACACTTCTCATGATTGCTAGTAACTTGTACATAAAAAGAACTGATAACGTAATATGCGTTAAATGCGAACAAAAATTGCAGTATCTAGATTCGTCAGTTGTAATTAAGCACAATGGGCTATGTGTACTCTGCCCACCACTGGTCTCGAAATCCGGTTTCTAGCGTTGTAAGTTCGCAATCATACCGATGTGCCACTGGAGGAGGCAGTATCTCGAAGTAATAAAATCACCCAGTGTTGTTGTGCTTTGAATAACTCGATTGTGTTAAGTTCTGTAAATCAAGAACATTTTATTTTTCAGAATTATTCAAACTAAAATGAGAAAAGAATTCAAACACGAATGCCTTCGTTTATATTTCATCGTGCCATTTTATTGTCGACTTAGAAAAGAAAAATCATCTGGCATAACGATCTATACAGGTTGCAGATTGTGCGCGTGTGTGCATGCGCACATAAAACATTAAATGATATATATTTTTTTTTCCATTTACTGAATGGTCTTTAACTTGGGTTAAAGGTTTATTTTCACCCTTACTCTATTGTGCTGAAGCTTCAACTATTGAAAGTCGTTTGCAAGATGATAATATTCACTTCGCGTTGCTCACTTACTGAAGTTTTCAGTAAATGCTTCGATGTATTTCGCTCGCAAATAAAAAAGTTTGTTTGTGTTGTTCAATTTCGCGCAAAGTTACTCGAAAGCTAACTGTGTTAGCCGTCTCTAGTTTAGAAGTGATAGAAGTAAACATCACTCGCCGCCAACTCTTGGGCTATTCTTTACCAACGAATAGTGGTACTGACCGTCACATTATAACGACCCTACGGTTGAAAGAGACACGCTCGTTTGGTGGTTAGATTCGAATCCAGAGCCTACAGATTGCGAGTGGCGTGCCCTAACCACCAAACCATGTCAGGTCTCAAATAAAAAGGAGTTTAATTCTTAGAATCATGAATTGTCTTATCTAAGTTACAAAAACATCTGGATAATCCACGTTTATAGTTCTAGTGTTATCTGAATTATGATTCTTTTACTTTTTCATAACCATTTTGTTTTCGTTTTTTTTCTTTAGCAAGTTTTCGCGTTTTATCGAATAAAATCCACCTATAAGGATATTGCGTAAAATGTACTTAATGTTTTTTCTGTCATTGAGCGACATAAAATAATAGAAATATTCCTTAACATGCTTAATACATACCCATTTTGTGAATACGTTTTAACTAGAGAAATTCGACACTTTAACTTTACCATGTTCCAGGCTTTTTCTACAGATTTGACACCAAGGTACTCCACGTAACTAGCGAATCCTTCATTCAACCAAAGATCGTCCCACCACTTTGGAGTTACCAGATTGCCGAACCACTAAAATGTAAACGAATATTCTAAAAACAGAACTTTAAAAAAAAGTTTACATTTAATATTGTAAACCTTTTTTAAACCTTTGCGAACCAAAGAGTAAGCACTAACAGCAGAAATATCAATTCATTTCAATGTTTATTTCTACAACTAGCGCTCTATATTCTATAAACATTGTGAAAGAAAACACTGTTTACAGTTAGGACAGATGTAAAGATAAGTTACAAAGCCACGCTTTCCTTCTACCAGGATATTTTTTTCGTTTACTGTTTGAAATGCAAACTTGTGTTGAGGTTGAAACAGTGCCAAATTTAATCTTTTTTAACCAGCTGTGATATTTTACCGCTAGTTTAATAATGGTTATTATAGTGAGCAGCGTCGGCCCTAAACTTAGAAATTGTACTTTAGTGTGGTTTCTCTGAACTAGATAGAAGATTACACCATTTAATATGTGAGTCTGATTTCTATTTACAGTTTTCTAAACATTTAATTAAAATTTTACTCTGAACTACTAGCGTAAGCCTCCTAACTGATGTATTCGTACGAACATACATAACAGTGATTCGACAATGTTTGATACTTACACGGCGCCAAGTTAATTAAAAACATCGCTAACTGTTTTACACAAAAATTACAAGCAGTAACGTGAAATTACCACTCTTAAAATATAGAGGGTAGTCCAAAAGTAATTAGACTCCAGATCATTTATAGAAGAAAAAATAATTACATAGAGCTGATGTATCTGATAGCTGTCTCTAACTATCTTTAAATGTAAACAATGATAATTGGGAAGATATTACGCATTTCTGTGCCGAAAATTGATTTAGAATGTTAGCCTGTTAAGGATTAAAATCAGTCTGATCGACTATAAAACTATACTTTTATTAAGAATTCCGTAATTCAGTTTAGGAGCGATGTTCTGTTCTAAAACCACAATTACTGGCAGATAAATGAACATAAAAAGGTATTTATATTAGCAATGATTTCTGCGTGAATTAAACGATTAACATACTAACGCCAGCTGCAAAGGTGACACAAAGCTCCGTATTGTAACACAGTTGCCTTATTTTGGCTAATAATTAGTATTTTACTGCTTTTACTGATTCTGTTGTACGGACTACCTTAAATTAAAACACCAAAATTGAAGGTATTTTTCACAGTCACATATACAGATTTCACTATATCCCATTTGTCATGAATCACTAATAATGTTAGACAAAGAATAAAACTTATTGACTCTGTGTAATTTCTTGTAGACATATTTCTTTAAACTTTATTAGATTTAATTTTCAATATTTGTATACACACCTGCGAAAGAAAGTTCACCATTTTTGTTTTGTTTTCTGTTTAAAACATAGAGACATACCTGGTGGGCTAGTTCGTGGGACACAACAGTGGCGACACGTTGTTTATTACTTGCAGAAGAAACGTCACGATCAAACAGCATGGTACTTTCCCTGTAGGTAATAAGTCCCCAGTTCTCCATCGCTCCAGCGTTAAAGTCCGGGAGGGCGATCATATCTGCGGAGGATCAAACCAGGACTCATGTTCAGCATAAACGATAAAGCAAACCAAAAAAAACATAAACGCCACTTCCACTTACAGCTATGATGTTGCAATTTACGCTATGTTTTTCAAGAAATAAACCTGGTCGTTGTGCTTGCACGCTATCTGCATTTCGATTGTTACTTTTGAATGAAAGGTGTAGTGTAAGAAAATACTTGCTCTTAATTCTCATACGAAAACATTAGAAGTGTGGACAAAATAACACACCAATATTACAAATCAAATTTGTTCCCATATTAGTATTCTGAGACACATGCCAAAATATTCGGACTACAATGTCATCACTGCAACTATGAGAACTTTAAGTGTTAAGTAAATACCATTACAGTTACATGACATCCATTTGTGGCGCCATGTTGTATGGAAACTAATAGGATGATTACGCCTATAATGGCCTCTCAACGAGTTCAGTTATCGGCGCAAAATACAATAAATTCACCGTTTTCAACTAAGTTGAATCATATGATTAAAAAATATAGGACACGTTACTTAAAAAAATCTTTCTTTGATGGGCATAAATGACCTAAATTTACTCTATAACGCAATATTCAAGGAGCTTTAAGATGCGAGAGCGCCTACACTAACATACCGAATTTACGATACCTAGACATTTACAATTGTCTAAGAAATTCGAGATCAACTTACACTTGAAAGACTTTGAAGATCTATAAAAAACAAGATACAAAAAATACTTTACAGCTGGCTTTGTCAAGGACTCCAGTTTATACGAATTTGACATTCGGAGTGAAAATTACTTTATTATACATATATATAAGTACAATCAAGTCAAAGCTCGCTAGGCTTAGCTGTATTTTTCCACTAGTATTATTGATGTAGTTCTTGTACCGGAATTTGTTTGCTTTTGTATTTTGTTTCCTAAGCAGTATGCTGCACTACCCTTACCAGCTAATGTATTAGGTAACAAAGATTTATCTTCATATGCTGCTGTCACTTGTTAGTAACAAAAACAGGATTCATCCAAAGTTCTCTTCACGTGAAATTTTGGCACGTGTCCCACAAAGCATAACCCATCTCGTGAAATCATGAGCCTTAAAGTTCGAAAAAAAATGCATGCGCTCTTGCTGCAATATCCGTTCCAAAAAATACAACTGATAAAAGTTAAATACACAGTTTAAAAAAAAAGGAAACTCAAGGTTTGTGTTGTTTGATACTCTGATTCTGTAATTTTTTTCATATGTAGCACGATATTTTCATGAAATTGATTGCTTTCTTATTATACTCTATCAAAGTGAAATTCTGAAACACGTTTTACATAAACATTCTGTAATTATGATACAAGTATCTTACAATCTGCGTAATACGAGCTTTACCGTTTCCTTGTAAAGTTCCTTTTATCCTATATCTGAAGTTTTATCATTCCTAAAGCGCGTGCTGCAGGAAAAAATAAATTCGTGATACTTGTTTGAGGTACTTCATTACTATATCAACAAGTACGTTAGTATGGAGAATTTAGAATACTTACGTAATAACAATTTTCTTAATGAAGAAGAATATATTCAATATTCTTGGTAAATACCAGTTTGAAATGGTACATGTTTAAAGAAGAAATACATTCTATTTTATCTATTCATTATACTTGATCAAGCCATGGAGAATTAGATTTTAAATAACAATAAAATGAATATTATATTGATAAAAGTGAGTAGTTAGTTTTAAACTGTCTGACAGAACGGTAGAACTGAAAAATTCAGAAGCTAACGTTGCGTAGTCATGAACAAACTTAAAATTCTGCGATCCATTTATCACGTCTAACTGAGTTAACAGTGACTGCAGGTATTTTATAAATCCACAGATCTATTATCAATATTGTGGCAGTTAACTGCTCAAAAGGAATTTGTCATTTTTCTTCTGGAGGAAAATCGATAATTATAAATATGCTCTGCATGTGTCGATTTTCTATTTCTCTCCAATATGGCGTCACATTCCTCTAACCATAAATGCATGACGTCATGTGTGTAAGGTCTATACCAGATACTTACGAGATGTAACTGTAATTGAAAAGCTACTTCTATAAGATTTCAAAGTTAACACATGTGAATCTGTATATGCTCGTGCGTTGTTTTAAAGAATTGAAATAAAGTTTGTTATCAAAGTATAATTGGGAAACATATTTGTATTTTTCATCAAGAAACCAATAATTACAGATTATCTAACAGTTTTTTTTTACCGGTATTACAAGAAAATGCATTTCTTTTTCATTATTCATAAAACAATTGTAACTAAAAGTAATTTTTACACAAAAATTACTGTTTGACAACGAAGCCTAAAATATACTATACATATTTAATGATTAATCATTTTCGAGATTGCTTGCGTTTATATTGGATAACGTCAAATTTCACCTTCGAAAAACTCAGAAAAACCTTCTCAGATCCAGAATGATCAACGATTCGGATCATTTTTTGTAGTGCGATGAGGAATCTCAACTTTAATTTGCCCATGAAATTTGATACAAATCCGATCATATTTTACAGAATTATTAGCCCAAAACACACACACACACAGACTGACCCACCGATTGCAATACTCTCGCCCATTCTGCGGGGGGTGAGGATAAAAACTACCCAACTTGTACAAGTAAATTAACTTTATACCTATTACAAGTGGCCTCAATGTTCATGGCAAAACTGTCTTCATGCACAAAAGACTATGATTTTGTTGTACAACAGTTTGGATATGATGGAAAACATTTCAAGATGAATATAAAATAGCCTTAAGCTTATTTACGGACTCTCTTATTACAAAAGACAATTAAAACAGTCGTATAATGAGATAAACAGGAATTTATTGGCTTTGAAGGATAAATCGAGTTTGTGTTTGATAATTTCTTTATTATTAATTCATTTTAGAATAACATGGCGTCAATATGCTACGTATATTCCAAAGGTGTTCCATACATCAGAAAAATTGATTTACTAAATTACAAAAAAAATCATGTTATCAAATTTATTTCACCTTTTTATTGCTGGTTGTGGACACAAAAGTTTCCTTAATTATTAACTTTAAGTCTCTAACCTGTTGTTAACCATAAAAACTTAGTAATTGGAACCTTATTTATATTTCTATTTATTGCATTTTTCTTCTGTTTCTTTTTAAGTTCTTGAATAGCAATTTTTTTTACAAAGTTTGCATTCGTGCAACATACTTATTTTACATTTTTTAGAATCTTCTAAACAAAAAAGACGATTAAGTAAGTGTTAACTGGAAATAATTTTTTTTAATAATAATAATAATAGTGGTTTATTTATCCATATTAGTCAAATATCATTCATAACATTAACAAAACAGTTTTATTATACACTTATTATGTACGTTAATAATTGTTAAAATAAATGTTTGGTTTTAAATTAGCTCACTCCTTAATAATGTGAAAGTCAATTCCAATTTTCACAAGCTAACGTGTAAATGGAATTTGAGGGATTTATATACATGACTTATATACATAACCTGTTTTTGGAAGAGGGTAAGGAATCCCAAAGTAGTCTTGAAAAAAGTGTAGAATTTTCGGACCAATTTCCAGTGCATAGTCAGCCGTATCCAAAACAGACGATCGGGCCCACACTCGAAACTGAATATAAAAAAATAAAACACAGTACTTAACTATTGAATATTTGCAATATAGATTAGTAGCTGATAATTTTGGGCATTAACATCATATAAAGTGAAAGGGTCACAGTTCGTGTTTGAAATTTCTCAAATTAACTCATTGCATAATAATCTTGCAACTCAATGAATTGAATCAAAAGTAGGTTATTGTTCGTTTGTTATCACGCTTCCCATACTTGATTTTAAAGTCTATATGATAGGCACATATTTGAAAAACCTTGGATTCAACTGAATACGAAAATAAGGGTATATATAGCATAAAAACGTTTCATTTTTGATTTGACTCAAGAATCTCCGATTTGCATGTAATCAGAATAATTATAGTCTCTGCTGTGGTCCGTAATAACTGGTAACTTCGGTCGATCTTAATATTTCAATAGAAAAGGATCACATAAATACCACATATATATATGCGTTTGGAACATTAGATAGGAAATTGAATTACTTTTTTTTAATGTATTGATAGAGTAGAAAAATAGTGTCGTCTAGCACTCAAAACCACTACTGCACGTATTTGAACTTTACTTACTAAATAACTCGCTGGTGCATTTGACAGATGAAAAAAAAATTATATTTGATCGTCCTCTGAAAGAACAGAGTGGTAAGAAAACTCACTTATTCCATTTTTAAAGTTATTACAGCTTAGTCACTTAAAAATAAAAAATACGAGCACATTTAACAGAACATATAGTTAACAATCCTGATTCCAACAGTGTTAATTGGAATAACATTGATGAAATATACTGAAATAATTATAAATTAAATATGATACAATCGTTAGAAATATTTAACAATTTAAATCTAACTTTAAAGATTCGGGCCCAGGAGTTGTGGAAATGCTTTGCTAGGTATCTTTTTTTTGAAGAGAGGCAGAACCATGTATGTCAAATAATTGGTCAATGTGTTTGCAAAATAGCAAGATATCAATGTTTTTCCCAATGTTATTTTCATTCCTGATGAGTCGATGGGTCACAGAAACATATAAATTTTTCGTAATGCTTCGTGCCTGCAACAATTTAAAATTATTGTGTACTTTTAAACGTTGTTTTAACTAAGTTCTTAATATCTATCTATACACATACGCCACGATTCGTATATTTTTCGTTTTTCTATAGTCTAAAAAGCGGCTGGTAGTAACTAAACAGAACTATTGACTGTCACTCTTACAAAGCACCCACAGCTAAGAGTTTCGAACCCCAAACCATAAGGCCAAGTTCTGGCCAGAGGGAGCTGTAATCTTTACTGAATATGTATAATCAGTTGTTGTTTAATCTCAGCACTGCCCTATACGTTTGCTTCTGTTTGTTTGTTTGTAATTAAGCACAAAGCTACACAATGGGCTATATGTGCTCTGCCCACCACGGGTATCGAAACCCGGTTTCTAGCGTTGTAAGCTGCTACTGGAGACTACTATAAAGGAAAAACGAACCAAATTTTGTTTTTGTTTTGCCATCCTTATCATTTACTTTTTTGCTGACAAACTATGTTTAAAGTTTATTCAAGAAGAAACTGAAACTGAAACTCCTTCTCAATTAGTTTAATAGAGAAAAAATAAATTAGAGTTTCATAATCATTTGAACTAGGAGCTTAATTTATTACACTTTCTAAAATACTATTTGTGATTAGCTGAACAAAAGGAATATTTTCTGATTATAATGAATTACGTTTCCAGGAATGTCTTTTATTTATACCTCTAGCGCGTGAAAAAAAAAGTCAAGGACTAATTAAAGCCAGTTATAAACAGACTGTAAAATGATTAAAGTGTACCCGGCTTTGAAGTCATCACGTGATTAATTTGTTCGGATCTAAGATAAACACACTAATAACCCGAATAACTAGTTTGTTTGTTTTTCTATTATTTTGGTGTTTTAGAAGTTTATTTATTAAGCTCATAGATTGTAACCACCGGCTTTTTTTTTTATATTTAACATCTTATAAATGATTCTAAAATATTAGTTTTCTCTCTAAACTGGATAATGTATATTAATAAAGTAAAGTTTTCTGCTAAGCATATATTTATAGCATAATATATCTCTTAATATCGAGGACTAAAGTCTATTTTTCTCAAGTTTTCAGCCAAATGATATAGGTAATATTTCGTGGCTATTGTCGATCATGTAATTTGTTTGAATTTATATGTTGAGGACGTAACTAACGTCAGTGCACGAGGAAACACAAAAAAAATGATAATAAATAAACAGAGTAAGAGCTGTTTATCAAATCTGACGCATTAAAGTGAATAGAAGACTATTAAATTTCGGATGAATAACTCTTTATAATAAGAAATAAATCCTGATAAAAACTCCTAATAAAAAGCTTATAATTATTGACAGTTTATCAGATAAAATTGCGCATGACGAAAAAAAAAGATCCCAATGCTAATCACTTGCTATATTGTAAGGAAAACTCATATAGTTTAATTAAGAAGATACTATATTCCTTTTTTATCGTCAAAATATATTTAGTTTCGTTTTGATGTAAACGCCATGAAATTAAATGATTTCAGGCCTTATTGATTGGTAAAAGGGGTGAATTAAAATATACGTGTATTGTCTCTGGCACTTCAGATGTATGGAAAAAAAAAATACAAAATTATACTAAAGTTTGTTTGCGTAGCACATATCTGAAAAGTTCGAATCTAACTGGATAGAAAAAGGTGGTAAAAACATGAAAAAAAATTGATTTTCAACTTGGCTTACAGCTCTCCCACCTCCATCTGATCAGAAGAGTTGTAAAGTCAGTTGGAGTCTACAGTAACGGTTAACATCCACCTGTCTTGGTATTTCAATAGAAAAGAATCAATACCAATCATCGCAATAGAATCCTACGTCAGTTGACGTGGCTCAAATTCTGATTCGACAGCTTTCAGGAAATCATTGCGTCAGTGGGTATTGGTTTTAGCGAAAGTAATAAGTATAAGCGCAGAGTGCATAAAAGCAATTTATAGGATTCTTGTATTGAAATGCGGCAAAATCTAGATATTGGAAGACATTTTATTAGATTCTAAATCATATCTAATAAGATTTTATGTTACCCTTTCGAATGACTTTGCAGCCAGCAAGTAAAAATTTACCATAGAACAATATAAAGCATAAAGCGACATCAAACAGAAACTGGAATAATACGTAAAACTGAATCATAGGCCAGATTGTATAACTAATACAAGTAACTAACAAAATGTTTTTTTTTTTTATATAGAAACATATTTGACAACTTAAATATATTTTGTAAAATATTTACTTTTTTTAAGATAATTACCCGTTACAGGGTTTCATATTTCAACATTCATAAACATGTAGAACTATGTATTCAAACAGTTTAAGAAAAAGATTATAGTTAAATTTATGTATCTGGAGATATAACATAATAACACCTCAATGCAAAAGACTCATTCTGATAACATACCTCTCCACTGGGTGTTGATCTCATGCTGAAGTCGCTAACAATAAAAGCCAGAAGATATGTAGACATTTTAACCGTTGTGTTATAAATGTCAGCTTCCCATTCATCGCCTCTATAATGAATAGTTCACTGGTTATCTCACAATATAGATTTATCAATTGTAACATATACGGTAATTATTAATGCAGAAACTCACTTTTATATTATCTATATAGTAATATTGAACCTATGAAAGTGTATACGTTTACTTAATGTTAGAACTACTCTTACGATTTTGGACAAAAGACTTGAATTTTTTTTCATACAACCTTCTCGCTCCTCTCCACAGAACATAAACAAACAAATAAAAAAGGAAATATCTGAAAAGTATCAACGAATTGATTCAGTTAAGGATGTTTAACAAGTATGAAGCCCCCTCAGTGGCACAGCGGTATGTCTGAGAACTAATACCACTAGAAACCGGATTTCGATACCCGTGGTGGGCAGAGCACAGATAGCCCATTGTACAGCTTTGTGCTTAACAACTACAACAAAAATATGACTAAGCTCAAACTAAAGACTTAACTTAATGTCGTAAAATTGCGTCGGTGTTGTAAAATTATCGTTTACTTATTTTATTTTCATTATTTGGTGTGTATGTTCCCAAAGCGGTTCGCTATAATTTTCACCAGGGGCGCTCACAGACTTGCAATATTTCCTCATCTACTTTCAAAATTACCCCATCAAGATCAACAGATGATGGATTTAATACTTCATTCGATTTTCCACTTTTCACTTAGTTATGTCACTTTCGGGAAAATCCACCCTTCATCAGTAGCCCTAGAATAATACTAGGCCCCATACACTGACGAAGTGAATATTATATGCATGGTGTCTTTCACTCACCACAGCGAACCTATATTTGTATAGCATTTAAATAATACGCAGTGTGTACGTTACCAATTTATTATTGTAAATTATTCACCCAACAAGCTGGGAGACTAAAAATGAAGTTTAGCTACAGTTTTGTTTTTTGCTGTTGTTTTAGCGTAAAGCTATATACAGTGCTACCTGCGCTGCAAATAATACGAGGATGGAACCCCAAAATTCGAACCTTATAAGCTCTCAAGCTTACTGCTGAGCCACAGAGGAGGGGCTATTAATTACGTGTTAAAAATTATAAATTAAAAGCTAAAAAAATTGACCAACTGTTTTTGCAAAATTCAATGGAGATGAAAAAACTTATTATGTTTATGAGAAGAACTTATGGGAAAAATAAATGTATATTGACTGCATTAAAGTATTTACATTGGGTTTCCTCTGGCAATTAAAAATGATCAGTATAAGTCTAAAAAAACTCTTAGATAGATTGTTTAGGCAGAGTATTCATGATGAACCTAAATTGATTAGACAGCAACCGCCTGTTCTAGAAACACAAGTGTAGAGGAAGACGTTTGTGTTTCTAGAACAGGCAGTTTCCGTTCATTCAACTTAATTTCATCAATCTGAACCGTGTTTTGTGAGAAATATTTATAAATAAATATATATTTATTTATTTATTAGTTTATACTTACTTGTAATTCAAATATTAAACTTTTTAATATGTTTTGATATGATTCTGATTAGAGTTTTTAAGATACTTCAATAACGTATCTTAATTTTAGTGTTAAGTTTACACTTATACTGGAGTATTTCAACTCAAAATATCACTTAACAGTTCACCAATCACGTGTTCCTTCACGTGGTTCAAAAATATTTGTATTACTGGTTTGACGCGTCATAATTAGTACAGATAGCGATAGTAAAAAGTAAACAACAAAATCTGTTAAGTAAGAGCATTTTATGAACCAAATTTAACAAATATTTCCACCTTGTTTGTGTCAAAAACGTTTTATGTTAAATTAAGGGTATATCGGATCAGTATCTTAGCTTTAAATTGCTAGTGAGATTAAATAATCCAGATATGATAAAACGAGAACAAAAAAAGACACTGTAGTACAGCAAAATGGTTCAGCAGAGAGTGGGGGTGGAAGTACTTTTATGGATTTACAAATGAATCATATCATATACCATACCTATATGAAAGTTAGTTTTTCACAGAAATGTTTTATATTTCACAACAAAGTAATTATCAATTTGAAATAGTGTTCTGTTCCAATACTTTCAGATTATTGATCAAATTTGTGATCTGTTTCGAATTATGGTGCCAAGAAAACTTTGCGATCTGTTCTGAATTTTGGTATCAAAGAGACTTTGTGATCTCTTTTGAATTATAGTTTGAAGGAGACTTTGTGATCTGTTCTGAATTATAATGCCAGGAAGACTTTTTGATCTGTTGTGAATCACGGTATCAAAAAATGACGTATAAGTTTTCAATCACATAATAAGTCAATATAATATTGTAAAAGGTAAACTAGTGCTTCAATATACTAAAACTACATTATCAGAATAATTGAAACATAAAAATGAAACGAGTTTCTTTCAATACCAGCGAAAGACATCCGGTTATCGAAAACATTCTTAATTCATTATGGAATCTAAATATGTTCGTTGATCCTAAAAACTCGACTGAGCTAATTCGTTAATTATTAAGTACATACATTTATTTTGATGAAGAACCATCGTTGATAAGGGTTAACTTAAAATTTCAAATTTCTTTCAAGGAAAATAATGCTTTCAAAACTCCTTTTTTTTTAATAACAAAATTTTGCCAAAAGGCTCCATAATGCTTTGCTGTTTCAAGTAATTTTGGCACTGGCACAACTTGAACTTCGTAACGTAGACAGTAAGAGCACTTGACCTTAGGAACCCCCACACAGATGTTACATACTTTTAAGTATCGTTGAAGTTTGTAACTTGGAGAAATTAAGAGTAAACCAAACTTTAATATCGAGTAAGAGAACTTAATATTTATAAACAAGATTCTTTAACCAGTAACAATTCTTGAAATTCGTTTGTTTGCTTCAAAATGTTCGTAAAAAGTTACGAAAGAGCTTATCTGCACATAACCGTCCCTAGTTTTGAGCTTATAGATTAGAGGGCAGGCGGCTAGTCATCAGCACCAACCACCAGCTCACGAGTTACTCTTATCTGATGGAACAGTGGGATTTGACAGGCACTCTTATAACTCCCCCGCGGCCCAAAAGTGCGAAACGCGGCGTATTTTTAAGCAACTTCCCGCGAACCATGAGCCCTCGAATTCACAGTTAGAACATTTTTACCAGTAGGCCACGCCCGGCCCTTGAAATTTATAAACCAAGATTTGTAGCATACATTGCCAATGAGAAGAGTCTGAAATGGCATCCTTGTGTATTGTAGGTTAACTACTGCCAACGAAGTCTTTCAATCAGTAGCAGAATTCATCATGTCCACTGGGTTTATAGTTTGATTAGTGTTACAGTGTTACACTTACGGCAAATAATGATTACTTGCGTTTCTCATCTGTGATAAAATTAATACTGATGAACCAGAAGTGTAATCTCGACTACTTTAATAATCCAAGAGATTATGTTCCTGAAAGTTGTTTGTGGAACTAGGGATCAGACGACGTTTCGATGCACTTCCATGTATCTTCATCAGATCAATAAACTCGAGTGGATAGGAACGTCGTATTATTACCAGTTCCCCAAGATTTTTTCTCCAATTTAACAACATTCATCTACTAACTGCCTATTATCTATGTCTTCTAAACAAATATTATATTACTATTTACACTGTGTATTTTCTGTGTAATATAAAAAGAGATATTAAGAGGATCAAGATCTGGAGTTTAGTTATTAGTTAGTATTTAACTCCAAAGTATTTTTCTGTAATATGCAGCAAGTAATACGTTATATAGATGAAGACATTATGGCATTGTCTTTTGAAACTCACTCGTAAATCTTATTAGACGATTTTGTAAGACAGTGTACTTTTTTTACGCTAAAATCTGATGATGCCCGCGTCATTATAAGGCGTATTACACAGGCCTACGATGTTTTTATCGTCTTAAAATTTTTACATGTTCTGCATTAATTCATATACGCTGAATCCGAAAAAGATATCCATTTTTCTCTATCACGTACAGATTTTTCACAAAACGTCATAACGCAATACATAAAAGAAAGACCACAACACGTAGTTTTGATACTAAAAGACGTACATTTTACACAAAAAAATCAGGATGAATGAGGTTGCATATGCGTTTGACATCAATGTTCTTCCCTTTTCTTCAGTTTGTTTGCATTTTTTGTTAAAACGCACAATAATAAAAAATGTTCATTGTGGTAAACGAAATAATAATTTGATCTAAGCAAAAGTTTTTTTTTCTTCCCGATTTGTAAAAAAATCTTTACGTGATGGTAAAAAATGAATATTATTTTCAAAATCTGCGTAGCTGAATTATGGAAAATCCGCTATTAAAACCAAAACAACTTTTATGAAGTTTAAATTCGCAAGCCTGCGTTATAAGAACAATACAAATAACAAACAGAATGGTATACTGATAATCTTCAGTCGGGCATAGTGTAATGGTTAGCGTGTTGGATTGTGGTTCTAAGAGTCCTGGGTTTCGAGACGTGATTCAGCTGTGTGTGTATTATAAAAGTGGCAGTCAATTCCGTCATTCGATTAAAAAAGCCCGATAAAGTTCTGTAGTCAGTTGTTTGAAATTAGTGACAACTATACCTGAACCTTAGGTATCATTGGCTCAGACTTTTAATTTGTAAACGCATCAAATGCCCTTCAGATTCCAGTTTTGATTCTGAATGAAATTATCGAACTACGTACAGGAAAAGTGAGGATTTGAAGTAAATTATCTGACAGAAATTACACCTGTATTTTTCCTTTTGGTGGACAACAAGATGGCTAAATAGGCAGTGACTTTTATACTATTTCTAGAGTATGATGTAGACAGCAGCCCTAACTGCTTAGAAACAAGGTGGAATAAGTGTACACCATTCCAAAGTTATTTAAATGTAAAATATAATAGCCAAACTAGTGGCGTGTTATTATATTGTTTTGTTTTGTTTTATCTTTGCGACACGATTACCTTTTTACCTAACATTGACCAGGCTAGCAATTATAATGATTGGTTTATTTGGAATTTCTCGCAAAGCTACACGAGGGCAATCTGCGCTAGCCGTCCCTAAGTTAGCAGTGAAATATTAGAGGGAAGGCATCACCAACCACCGCCAACTCTTAGGCTACTCTTTTACCAACGAACAGTTGGACTGACCGTCACATTATAACGCCTCCACGGCTGAAAGGGCGGTATGTTATGGTGGGACGGGGATTCGAACCCGCGACCATCAGATTGCGAGTAGAGCGCCCTAATTACCTGGCCATGCCGGGCCTAATTATAATGAAGCGTTTAGAATCTTAGTCGATTACTTTTACTAAGAATATCAATTTGTTTTGAATTTCGCGCAAAGCTACACGAGGATTATCTGCGCTAGCCGTCACTAATTTAGCATTGAAATACTAGAGGGAAGGCATCTAGTCAACACCACCCACCACTAACGCTTGGGTTACTCTTTACCAACGAAAGGTGGAACTGACCGTCACATTAATACGTCCAACGACTGAAAGGTGGGATTCGAATCTGCGACCTACAGATGGCGAATTAATTGCCTTAATCACCAGGCCATGTCAGGCCGTCACTCAATGAAAGATATCATAACTATAAAAGACATGTTAGATTTTTTCACAGGACCTGAAAACAAGACAAAACAAACAGTCTCAAAAAGATCACAAAATCAGGAACATAGAACAAAAAATAATCAATGTGACAGCAGATGCTCTTTTTCTTCCTTCCAAATGAATAAGCACACGCGTCATAAGTTGGGTAACCACAATCATTTAGCTATTATTAGCGTGTCTTGAAAGTTTGTTACAATAGGCAAAAGGCAGCAGGAGGAATGTGATCGTTGTATATGCATATACTTAGTACCATCTGCTTCACCCTTAGGAGAAAGTAGTAGTTCGTCTTCCAGTGATTATTTAATCACTACGAGGAGTGCAATGGCCCATGAAAACCACCATAAATCAGCACCAAGTAATTTAAATGTTATGTTAGACTCTGTAACTAGTGTAAGGCTCTCTTAGATGAACACATGTGTTCATGTTAAATTGACCAATCATGAAACATTGTAAGTACAAGATTTTTTACTTACAAAGATAAAGAGCCTTGAGGATTAAAAGAATTATAGACATTGCAGTTAATTTTATATATTGTGAGAGATTTTATGTGACATAAGAAAAACACTGATCCTGTCTTTGTTTATCAGATGGCGGACAAACTAACCGCCGTTAAGCTGTACAGATATTATTACCATGATTAACAGTTGAATTGACATATAACTCAATAACTTCCTCAAAGGTATTTAGAAGATATCAAAGTAAAATTGTGCGTAGATAAAACACTAAAATCAATTGCAAAACTACATAAATACAGTTATTTTCACATGAATTGGAAGAACTTGATCGATTATTAGAAGCGACATCATAGACAGAATGTCTGGCCCTACAACGTTAGTTTCTCCAGTAGCATACCAATTCAGAAGCCTGTTAATCCTGAACTACATTTAACTTCATCGACAGGTGATGTCATTACTCAGGTATATTTCAATGTAACTGATAAATTTCTTTGATAAAAGGTTGTGCTGTCTGTGTTCTGTGTGAGTGATTTTACAAGAGTGAGAGAAAATTACACTGCTTTTTGACCAAACTTGTTTGTGAATTGTGTTGGATTTGAAGTTAAAATAAAATGTCGGCTTGAGAACAAGCTTGAAATAAAGAGGTCTGGATAAGTGTGATACATAACAATTGCTTTGTACCTCCTAGTAAAAATATATAAATTTTCAATATTTTTTATTTGTGCAGTTGTGTGCAGTTTTCACATAACACGTTGATCAAGAAGTTTCTGTTGCTCTATATACCTGTTGTTCTGTATCAGTCAACTAGAGTAACATGTTCCATCGTCTCATAGGGAAGATACCTGTAAGGTCACTTGTAGTATGAGAGTTTAGACAGTTCTATTTCTACTAGCAGGCAGGTGATCTCTTGGAGTAATATCCTCTCATTTGGAGTAACTATTCACGTGAGTAGTGATAGTTACTATAGGTAGTTCTGACGGTAACAATTTAAGTAGTTAACGTGAGTTTTAATCAGACTAGAAGACGATCTTAGCAAATTCTGGAACAAGGGGTTAGCCTTGTCTATGATCTAAAATGAGGTAAAACATCTCCAAACCTAACTCCCTGGTAGAAACGACTGTTCGTTGTGGCAAGGGGTAAACAAGGGGTTAGCCTTGTCTATGATCTAAAATGAGGTAAAACATCTTCAAACTTAACTCCCTGGTAGAGACGACTGTTCGTTGTGGCAAGTAAATTACATATTTTCATTATGTTTGTTTTCATAAAAGATTGTATATACATATATTTGTACTCAGTCTCTCTTTATTTTTCAAAAACTCAGTTATTCATAGAATACAGAATCATTTCACAGTAGATATCTCGACGAATCTCCCGTTATTTAGTGAGCCTATCTCGCTACTCTTAGGAGAAATCAGTTTTACCTGAAAATATCAAATAATGATGATGTTTTCAACACATATAGATTGATACAGATCTAACTGTCTGAGTTAAGGTATTTCATCCACACAAAAGTGTGTTAAGAAGTGTTCAAATTAGAAGTTAGAGAAATTTTAGTCTTCTAAATGATGACGTTTTGGTATACGAGAAAGATCCAAAATGTCGTGATAGGATGTTTTAAGCTTAATTCAGTGACTAAAAAAAAGTCATTCCACTCTTAACAGAGTTAAGTACAATTTCAAGCAAAAGTCCCGAATTTTGTGGCCACATATATATACTCTCCCTGAGGAGATAAACCCAATTCAAAAAAGTAGAAATCATCATTAAAGCAAATAAATCAGAATATGTCAGAGCTGTAAGATTATTTATTGAATTAGCAAGAATTGTTCTTTCGTTACCTCAGATTTTCCACACATCACTGAACTTCTATGCTGACCTACACAACAGGTGTCGCCACGTAGAAGTGGAATTCTGAACAAGGAATTTAAAGGCATCCTGAGTAATGATACGATTTTGAAGAATTTTCATCCATGACAAGAAGCTGGTATTGCTGTATATACTTTACTGACAGTTTATGATTTTATACTGACACACACACACATACATAAAAAAATAGTAAGGGGTTTGTAATTTGAGTATAGAACCCAAATTCTGCATCGTATAGAAATTTACTATTTACAGGCCCGGCATGGCCAGGTGGTTAAGGCACTCGACTCGCAATATGAGGGTCGCGGGTTCGAATCCCCGTCACACCAAACATGCTCGCCCTTTCAGCCGTGGGGAGCGTTATAATGTGACGGTCAATCCCACTATTCTTTGGTAAAAGAGTAGCCCAAGAGTTGGCGGTGGGTGGTGATGACTAGCTGCTTTCCCTCTAGTCTTACACTGCTAAATTAAGGACGGCTAGCGCAGATAGCCCTCGTGTAGCTTTGCGCGAAATTCAAAACAAACAAACAAACTATTCACAGACTGAAAAAGGCCCTATTATCGGTTTGGCCTGTCAGGTTACAAGAATACAAAAAAAAAAAAAAGATACTTTATCTGTTATATTGAATTTCACAATTTGAGCCATTAATCTTCGACCTTCAGCTTTTTTATTTTTTATTCATAATTGAATTCCATCAGTTCAAATGTCTCTCCTAGAAAATATTTGAAAAATCTCTTATCACTTTAGGGTTCTGTTTATAAACTAAATTGTTTCCTGAATCATTCTTACCTTGA
>NW_013666875.1:278765-294497 GCF_000517525.1 Limulus polyphemus | reverse complement strand
TATACTTCTGATACTTAACCAACTTTATTTCGGATCTATGGCTATAACTCTAATAACAAAAATTATAAATCCGTTCAATGTTATGACAAAATATTTTGAAATAGGTTTCTGATAAATCAACCTAATTAGTAGTATTGTCATTGAAAAGCAGCATGTGTTGTAGCTGTCAGTTTCTGAAAGTTAAAAATAATTAAATCGTCTTTAAGTTAATTTACATTCATTAGATGTAAAATCAGAGGCTTCTAAGAAACCAGTCAGTTTAAGTATGATTTATGTCTCTGTCTTTTTGCTGAAGGCTTCTCATATTTCTGTAAAAGCCTCTGCTTATAATATTCCATTCTCAATGTAAAGAAACTGAGTTCAATAGAGTACATCCGTTTCAAGCTACTCACCGACTTAGAAATGCTAAGGAGCCGTGGAATTCAATGTACTGGAAATAACCACATAACTTTCAAATGAACTGCATGGGTACTAGTACGCTGTAGTCTATTATTTCGTAGTCAATATAGGATTGTGTGTTATAGACGTTGACCACAAAGCCGTGAAGGCATTTCTACCTTTTGTCAATATAGATTTTCAGGAAGTGAGAGTTCTGTCCTTTCTTTTTCATTAGAGAAAAGTTAAAATAAACCTGAATTTTAGTCTTTTTCTTTCGTTAAATAAAGTTTTGATTTGTTTATAACTAGAAACGCTGTAAGATTTTTATAGAATCCATATATTTCTTCTTTATTTTCCATTGGTTAACTATACAGTCTCAGAAATGTGTTAAATCACAAGGATGTAGTGGGCATTTTGTTCACTTGTACCCTTAGGGATTTGAATTATCACCCTTTCACCAATAAGGGGTTTGAAATATAGAATGTATAAAAGTTAATCAACCACTGACAAAGTAAATCCATTAAATATTTATCATTTGTAAGAGATTAATTTAAAATTAGTTAAGTTGGCATTTTAACTTTATTATCGGTTTTAAAAATACATGGTGAAACTGGAGAAAGTAGGCATGATTTAAAAACAAACAAACGTTAACGTTAATAATGAATGTGAGAGTTATTCACCAATAATTAAGTACTTATCAAGTCCAAACGCTACTTTAGTAAACATCGTCTATACGTTACGACATTAGTACAGTCATACATATTTCATTTAACTACGACAACTTTTGAACTTTGTTGTAAAGCATGCCGCTATTCTTCATTTTATGTACAACTAGCCCAAGATATGTGTCAGGCTGTAAGATTTTGTTTTTCTTAATGAATTCTAGAGGGTATGTAAGGAAGTGACACAATTAATGTCGAAAACATTTAATGAAATTTTAGCTTTAATCATATGACGATGTATGTTTGTATGTACAGTTATGTTAATAAGGGTTTTTGTGTTTAAATTTTAGATTAGAATCGATAGGTGTATTTTTTTCTTGCCCAACACAGGCTTGAGTACACGTACATATTCAATCAATTATGAATAAACGTGGCAACAAGGCTTATTTAGTTTCACACTGATAAATCTTAAAGATAATATACCCAAAGTCAATTAGCAGGAAGTGTTTAATTTAGTCGAATACCATAGCCGCAGCCTAGACAATTAGTTAATTTTTGAATTAAGTTCTTATTAGCCAACCTATTGGTTACAGCTAAGTATTCGCCACCTCCTAATTCGAATTATTTCGCACACGCTTAGAAAATACCAAAGAAAGCTGGCGTTAGAAACACTCTTATTTAAGCAGTAGCAACTGAAGAAAATGATACAGTATGCAATAATACTAGAGGAGCCGTCTTTAACATTGGTTATATACTATTTCGTCAATAGAGTCTTAGTTTGTATTTAATTTCGCACAAAGACATAAGAGAGCTATCTGCGCTAACTGTCACAAATATATAGAAATACTAGCTATTCGACACCACCGCCGCCTAGTCTTGGGCTACTCTTTTACCACGGCTGAAAGGACGAGAATGTTCAGTGAAGGGATCCAAACCTGCGGCCCTCAGATTGCAAGTCGAGTGCTCTAATCACCAGGTCATGCCAAGTCTATTAGTGTTTTAGTTCAGTGAAATCCAAGTCTTGCGAGTTTTATTGTTTTCCGTAATGTCATTCTGACTAATTATTGTTTTTCTATTTGTTTAACATTATAAAGAGTAAGCAGCTAGCATACTGTGAGCATAATCTAGGTACAATTTTCGTAAGATAAAAAAGTAAAAAATAAAGAACTAGAATTACGTATACAAAAGTCCAGTGTAATATAATTGTCGTTTATGTTCACTTCAATATAGAGTCAACAGAAAACAAAATCATTTATTACTATAGTTTGGTGAATCAGTGCAACTAAGTGCAATCAACCTATTATATTTTTTTCTACATTCGAGCTAAATGGTATAGCTTGAGATAACTGTTATTTTAGAGAATCTAAATCAGATGGTTGGAAATAAAGCAGGAAACTTTCAATGCTTCACAAGTCTATGTATTTTATCTTATTTCTACTGCATAATTATAATATCAAGAGAACATCAAACTTTATTGCTATCCACTTAATTTATTTTATCGATGCTAAGCAAGTTCTTTATTAGCTTTTACAACGGTGCCACTCATCCATCAAAAGCAATAAAAAAAAGGATATGATTCGTATTCATAAGCCACCGTGCTGCATGGTTGCTCCTAGTTACCAAGGAAAACAAAAATTGAAATGGAACTCGATAACTAAGGAAATATTTATCAACATGATCGGTATACACAACCGATACACACAAACAAACTTATATACACACACACATATATATATATATATATATTCATATAAGTATATATATATATATATAAACTAAGTCAAATATGCAGATGAAGACTTGGTTTGAAAGGGAAGGCGGGAATAGTGTTTCATTTCATCCTCGAATATCTAACTTAGTATTAAATTGCTTTGTGAAGTTTTGAATTGTTCCTCTTTCATCCAGATGTAGTTGGACATATCTGTT
The DNA here is from genome assembly GCF_000517525.1 of Limulus polyphemus. Lineage (NCBI taxonomy): Eukaryota > Metazoa > Arthropoda > Merostomata > Xiphosura > Limulidae > Limulus > Limulus polyphemus. The sequence continues at coordinate 291,531 of NW_013666875.1, read as the reverse complement.
TAGCTCGCATAACTTTTTGTTGTTGTTTTTTTTAGTCATATTCAAACAGGTCTATTCGCTGACCACTTTTACGTACCTGTAATAACGGTCTAAATATGCATTGTGATAACACCATCACTGTTAAAATTACAATTAAAATCATATCATACATTAAATAACATTCGGTTTGTTTGTTTCTTTGTTTGTTTGTTTGAAGTTATGCACAAAGCTACACAATGGACTATCCGTGCTCTGCCCATCACGAGTATCGAAACCCGGTTTCTAGTGTTGTAAGTCCGAAGACATACCGCTGTGCCACTGAGGGGCAACATTCTGTTAACCTTTATTTTGAGTCTGAATAGATATACATTTATTAATTTTATCTCTAACTTGTGTTTATTTTGTTGTTAAACACAACTGGCTATCTATGCTCTTCCCACCGCGGATATCGAAACCCGATTTTTAAAGTTATAAGCTCTCAGACTTACCGCTGAGCCAACAGGAAACTTTTATTTCTGAATGTATAATTATCTGTTATGTCATTTCGTCAATCGATTTCTTTACTGAAACGTTTATAGATAATAGCATTCACTATACTTTCTATATTTGATGGTTTTTCTCGTAAGCTATCCATATTAAGAGTAAACATATTTGTATATGCATCAGTTCGTGCTCCTATTCCGAATGTTACATCCAACAAATTCTTAGTTTGAATTCGAGTTCTGAGTTTAACAATCACAGCAAAGGTCTCATCTGAAAACATCGTAATGACGAAACGTTGAGCTTATTACTATCCGAGTTAATAGTCGTTTGCATAAATGGCGTATTAAGTCGTAAAATTGTCATTTCAAAAAAATAATAATAAATAGTGAGAATAAATATATTAATAGCATGCGCACGCTAAGTTCTTGATACACCCATACGTTAAGTACTTTTCGATCGATCGACCCTAAAAATGGCACAGTTGAATTTATAGGAGTTTCATTTGCCACTGGCAAAACAACTTGATGAAACGTGCCAGAAATAGAAACTTGGAAAGACAAATACTGACGAGTAACAAAAGGGAAAAGTTAGGTAACGTCAAATATGGATGATATTGGTATTTTATTTTACTGCGATGTGACGAATTTTTTGAACCGAATGATTCCTAGTGCAAGATAAACAGAAAGTTAAAATTAAATGTTTTGTTGACGAATACCTAATCCATATAACTTACGCTACAGTGCTACTAAAACAAAAAAAAATATTTAAATATTTTTACTAAATAAAAAAGGAAAAAAAATTGTACGTGAAAAAGTTGTTGCTTGTTTTCTAGCTATTGAACAAAATTTCAATAATATGATATATTATTTCCAAAATAAGCACAAAAACCGTGAAAACTTACTTGCCTAAGCTAACTGTATATTTGTTTGTTTTATTGAATTTCGTGCAAAGCTACTTGAGGACTATCTGCGCTAACCGTTCCTAATTTAGAAGTTATGTACTAGAGGGAAGGCAGCTAGTCAACACCACCTACCGCCAACTCTTGGCTTACTCTTTACTAAGGAATACTGGGATTAAACATCACACTATATTGCCCCCATGGCTGAAAGAGCTAGTATGTTTGGTAAGTGGATTCGAGCCCACAATCTGCAGATTGTGATTCGAGTGCCCTAACACCAGTGTAAAAAAAAATATTCTTTGAAAATGTTTCTACAGATTATTTATTTCATAAAACACTACTTTGATCTTTTACACTTATTATGTTATTATTTGGTATGCACAGTCAACAAATGTTGTTTTATTATTATTAAACACAAAACTACAAAATGGGCTATCTATACTGTACCCACCACAAGTATTGAATCCCGCTTTTTAGTGTTGTAAGCCCTCAGACTTACCATTGAGTCACCATAAAGTTAACAATATTTTATTGATGTCGTAAATTGCCATTCATTGGCATTAAACTAATGGAGTAAAATCTAACACAGAGTAGTCACATTGAATGTAAAATTCAAGGCAACCTCGGTAGACTAGTGTAATAACAAGTAAGATATTTTACTTGACTTAAACTTGTGCGGTAACATTTCTTTAAAAAGACATGCTAATTAAATTCGAACTAATATGTTAATTTTGGGATTGACTCTGTCTTGTCAGAGACGAGCCAAATGTTTGTTTGTTGTAGTTAAACAGAAACCTACACAATGTGCTATCTGTGTTATGCCCACCACAAGATCTTCTAGATTCAACAGAATAAGATAACATTAAAGATATGACTTTAACTTATTAAACCTAAAATATGAGTATAGAACTCAGATCATAACCAAGGTTTGCTAGTCTTAAGCTGTTACCCCTCCCCAGAGGTTCAGCGTTAATTCTGCAAACTTACAACGCTACAAATCAGATTTCAATACCTGTGGTGGGCAGAGCACAGATATCCCATGATGTAGCTTTGTGCTTAAAAACAAAAAACTTTTACGTCCAATATTACTCGCCTTAATTTCTTACGATATTATCAAATTACTGCTTAAACATGCATGATAGCACTGAAAGAAGAATTAATCTTTACTATAGACTTAAAGTATTGGAAGAACCCTCAAATTACAGCTTATGTTTGCTTTTCCGAACTTTGTAAGGACAACATTTACTGTACCGTTTTGCCCTGTTAGATTTAAACCTGTATTATGGCACATCTCAGCTTTACTAAATATATATTTATAGCATAACTTATACTACACCGTAAAGTTTACCAAATTAAATTGATAATGTAGAGAGGGTTAAGAATGATACCTTACAAGGATTTTGAATAAGAAAATAAGAACATCATCTGACAACTACAATCAATATAAAGCAGTGTTGGAGCAGAATGTATCAAAATTATATTTTGACATTTATTAAAAGAGTATGTAGCAGCTCTTTCTTACACAAAATATTCAAAAACTTAGATCATAAAGATGTGTTCAGATTGGGGATTCAGAATTTCTAAGACTTAATGGCATTGGAAAACAAAGGAATATGGATTAACTTAAAGCACCAGCACTATCTGAAAAGAGACTTGCAACAAGTCGTATCCCAGTCATGGCAAGCAAAGTGCAGGATCTTGTTTTGTTTGCTTGTTTTAGGTTCATGCTATATTGGGCTATCTACTGTGTTCAGCGCAGGGAATCTAACCCTCGAGTTTTAGCATTGCGAGCCCATAGACTTATCGCTGTCCCACCGATGAACTCTGGAGTCTTGTATCAAGTGAGAAACCACGAACAAAGCGATCGTTAGCAAAAGCAACCCACGTTAGGCAACATAATAAACAAGGATCTCCGTTACATGTACACAATTTTGTTCAACGATGTACATGTATTTGTTAAAACGTGGCATATCTCAAGCAGCTAGAGAATGAAACGGATATCCATGGTATTCCATACAGAGGCATCCCGCTCAACTCGCCAGATGCATCACCTATGGATTTCTGTGTGGTTGGACTGGTGCTGGGAAATCGTCATCCTCGTACTCAAGATGTATTATTGAAAACGGAAACTACGCTGCAGGGCTACTTTCATTGTAGAGCATGGCTCTATAAGGAATATTTATTGTGGTTTTACTGCAATTTTAATCTTTTACAGAAATAGTTTTTTATCGTTACTTACGGATAACAACAAAGCATAAAGTTCACTACGACAACCCGGTATTATCAGCATATCTGTACCTCAGTGCTATAAAGATATAATTTTCCGAGTACGTGGTGCACAGTAACGTAGAGCTTGTTTGTTTGTTATGGATTTCGCGCAAAGCTACACGAGGGCTATCTGCGCTAGCCATCCCTAATTTAGCAGTGTAAGACTAGAGGGAAGGCAGCTAGTCATCACCACCCACCGCCAACTCTTGGGCTACTCTTTTACCAACGAATAGTGGGATTGACCGTCACGTTATAACGCTCCCACGGCTGAAAGCGCGAGCATGTTTGGTGTGACGGGGATTCGATTCCGCAGATTGTGAGTCGAGCGTCCTAACCACCTGGCCATGCCGGGCCAACGTAGAGCTAATTTTAACAGGGATTATTTATAATGCATTATGAGGAACAACGAAAAGTAGACACGGAAAAAAAAAATATGTTCCATATTTGGAAGTGACAGTTAATTTAAGACTAAATTAGGTACATTTCTTTCTTTTCTTTAATATAAAAAATAAAATATTTGTTTTCGAAAGTGTAACTACATTGTTATTAATAACAATGCATTAAATACAATTTCTTGGCATCTTAAAACGTCTCTCGAAAATAATTATCACAAAGTATTTTCTGTAAGAGAGGAATTTTGTTTTTTAATATGTCGTAATGACGAAATTCTAAAATTAAATAATAAATGACGTTTTATAAACTAAGACTTGTAGAATATAAGCTACAGACTTAGATGGATTGATTTCCTCTTATTCACTGAAAAATCTCTTGTCAATGCTAACACTAAATTAGAAACTTTCTATAGTGTTGTCAAGTTATCTTCTTAGTTGCTCAAAATAAGTGCTATAAAAGGCTGCATAAGACTAAAAAATAAGACACATGAATCGCAAGATGTTATCGATTTGTTTCAATTGCAATTAGAACACCTACTCATTGCAATATCTCTAAGATATTTCATCTTCAATTCAACTAAATTTAGTTCTACATAATTTACAAACCGTACAAATAGCCTTCAAAGGAAATCAATGCCAAGTATCGCTGTTACATCCAATTTAATTCAAATATCATTTAAAACAAACAAACGGCGTATTAATTAAAATCTGTGAATTAATTACACAAGGCTTTACTGCAGTGTTCCATTTGGCTTGCGAATAATACGTCTGTTCATCATTTTGACAGAATTTATCTTTACACGCTTTTCAAGATACACGATGCTGAAATCGAAAGAAAGGACGAAACAGACGTTCATTGCACGTGTATGTATTTCATACGTCACTTTCAACAAATAAACTTTATTAAAATGTACCTGTTATTTCAGCGTCAAAGTTCCTTTGCATATACAAGACCCATTTTATGGATGTAGCTACCATTAAATTAATCACAATCTACTAATTGCAGAGTGTGTTCCTAAATTCCTGGGCGGTCTTGTTTATAACAGCAGACAAAACTTGACTTAAGCACGTGATCCGTCTGTGTTATTGTGATTATTTGATGAAGTGGTAAACTTTGCACTAATTCTTAAGCAACCTTAAATACCAGCGCCACTCAGAGAATTCCGTGTTACTGAAGTCCCAAGACTTTGTATAATTAAGCAAGCAATGATCTAAACAAAAATATTCGTAACTTCAAACTTTGAATTTGTTTCCAAAATTTATATGTGAGTCTTTTGTGCGATACATGTTAAAACAACGAAGATAGACGCTTTGTATTACTTGAAGTACTTACGTGTACCTGATTTTTATCTGTCAGATTATAAACCAAAAATATTTATTTAAAACTAAAACGTCTTGTTTCTACAAATGAAATTGTTAAAATTAATATTAACTTCCAATCAGATCAAACCACCTGATTAGCTTAAAATTCAAAATAAACTCGGTCATAAGTAAAGCTAGTTAAATATACTGTTCTTACTTATAAAGATTAGGATATGTTGTTCCATCAGTGAGGTACTCCAAGAGTCCTCCAGTGGGACAGCGGTAAGTCTTCGGATTTACAACGCTAAAATCAGGGGTTCGATTCCTCTAGGTGGACACAGCAGATAGCCCGATGTGGCTTTGCTATAAGTAAACACACACACACAAGACCTTAAGAAATATCAGTGATTGTGAATTCCAAGACCCCCCCGGAAAATGGATTTTGTATTTTTTTATATTTGTGGCAAAGCTACTTAAGATATCTACCGCTGTCGCTAATTTTTAATTAGTGATCAGAGGGAATGCAACCGTTCAGTAGTATTCTACCGTCCACCATCCATGCTGAGGGATTGATATTCACTCTTAAAACGCATACACAGCTTAAAATGCGGCAAATATTTTGTGTTATGGCACGAAATCAAACTTTTTCGTGAACTCTAAAAATAAGAGCTCTACCCCAGGTCAAACTCGTGTCCAAAAAAGTGGACTTTACGATGTGTTCTACGTGAATATATTTGAAAATTGTATTTACAGCTATTAAAAAAGGAAGAAAAAAGTAACTTACAAATAAAACATTCATTATTTTACAGGTTTATTGCCATTTAGCAAACGAATGTTCTTGTGAAAATAAATAAATAACACGTGAAGTTCATTCACACATGTCAATTGAAACGAACAAGTTTACATCGACATTTTGTGTTAATTGTAGTGATTAGGATAAAAAAAAAAGTTGTATTGAAGTTACCAAAAATAAGAAATTAATTAGACATATCCAAGATTTATATCACACACACAAAGCTTTGGCTGATGGTAGATAAGCATACGTTTATTTAATGTTTTTTTTTCATGATATTTATAGTATATATTACATATATTGTATCTATCCTGTATAGTTCTATAGAAGCTTTTCCGAAAGTGCATGTAATTAATTACGCAATACCCTAACATTCTATGGAAGTTTAACTGTTTTCTAGAAGAAGCTGTTATTGGAATCCTCATAATGAATACTTAACGTAACTCTGATGGGATAGAGAGTATATACGTGTTATAAGTGCTACAGTATAATTAAAACATAGTTCTAGTATTTTATGTTAATTTTTAGAAGAAGCTGTTATTGGAATCCTCATAATGAATACTTAACGTAACTCTGATGGGATAGAGAGTATATACGTGTTATAAGGGCTACAGTATAATTAAAACATAGTTCTAGTATTAAAAAATACATTAATTAAGAAGTAAATACCCAGAATACTTTACTAAAGATTTGAATTCATTCTGGTTTATAGATAACCTCATATTTACGATGGTTGAGCTTCTTTCGTTATATCATGATTAAACAATTTAAATTATGCAATTAAAACAAAAGGTTGTTATTTTACAACCGCTAAAAATAGTTTTCGTTACGAACAACTCAATAAACAAAGTTTAAAACATATATTCGTTTGGCTGTTTCCAAGCAATTTGTAAATAGTGTCCCAGAATGCATACATTTGGGCTTACTTTATTACTGTTACATATTAAGTACAGTATCAGTACGCCTACTTACATTATTATAGATAAATATTAAGTACAGTACCAATGTGGTGGCTCACTTTATTACAGTTACATATCAAGTACAGTACCAATGTGGTGGCTCACTTTATTACAGTTACATATCAAGTACAGTATCAATGTGCCGGCTTACTTTATTATAGATAAATATTAAGTACAGTACCAATGTGGTGGCTCACTTTATTACAGTTACATATCAAGTACAGTATCAATGTGCCGGCTTACTTTATTATAGATAAATATTAAGTACAGTACCAATGTGCTGGCTTACTTTATTATATATATATTAAGATATGGATATCAAGTAGAGTATCAATGCGTCGGCTTACTTTATTATAGGTAATTGTTAAGTGCGGTATTAATGTGCTAACTTTCCACAAAATAACTATTTTTTCCTCATTCGTACAAGAGAGAAAAAAAAATTTCAAATGTTAAGCTGTGCATGTATGAACACGTATTCATGGAATAATTGACAGACACTTTGAAGTTAGCTAAGTTAATAGCTCGTAAATTATTAATGAAAGTAAATTTACTGAGTTAGCAAAAATCATGAGCATGGAGCTATTCCGAAACGGCATGTAAGTAGTGAGGGGGATACCCCCATCTATTCATGTAACACCTCCTAACTTTATGTATACCCTACTTTATGAGTTTGTCTTCCCCAAACGACCATTATAGCTTTGCAATTTTGTTCTATATTGTTTATGAGTTTCTCCATTACGCCACTTCCCAGCTGATCCAATGTGTCTGTTTGAATCGACGTGAAATTCGTCCCTTAAAATTGTTACAGTTGTATTCTATAGCGCTAAGGTCCATACTACTGTTTCTTCTGACAACGAGTAATAAGTTCACTGCTAGGAACGAGTATTACCATCTTTCGAATTGAATTAGCCACCAATGAAAATTCTGACAATGGTTATCAGGGCCTTATCCCTGATAAAGAACAGCATTCAAAGCACCATACTTAATTATTATACAGATCAATACGCCATGACAGCAGATTCTATTATATATTATCAGAGATTCGCCCCAAAGTGTTAAGTCGGTAGCGGTTCCATTTTATCTGTACTGATTTCTTGCTCGCAATGAAAGGAACCCCATTTAGCCAAACGAATGTTATTTTCATAACATTAGCTTATGATCAACGGGTATATGCCGTCAGACGTGGTATATTTTGGTTAATTAAGCGCTGTTAGCATACAATAGTTATAATGTCAGAAATTAAAGTGGTTATATATAGGGGAGCTAATGTTCTAAGGATCGTATTAATGGGATATTTTTAGAGTGATAATGAGGTTCTTACTTTACGCCGCAGGGAAGAAATGTTTACCTACAAACAATGACGTATTAAAGTATTTTTGTCACCCTAAGGCCCATTCGGGAGTGTCGTCATCGAGCTCCGTGGACAAGGCATAGTCTAAATCAACCACTGTAAAAAAAATTTTTAAGGCAGTGAGACCAAGAACAGAGGTTTTATTACCAATAACAAGGAGATGAGGGGTGGCAGGAAGAGAAGGATCGCAAATCGTAAATCTTATTCTTAACAACTACTTATAACAGTGTTATGTTCACTACATATTCTTATTGGCCTAGGCTTAGTCGGCCTGTACGGAAATACGGCACAGCCTACGAAAGTAATTTTAATCCAGATGGATCATCACATTGTTAAAACTGCGTGGCCTAACGTTTAGGACATCAAAACAAGTATCTATAGCATACAGAATAACTCAAAGCTCACAGAAAGAAACACGCAATACTTGGAAACAAACGCTCAGAAATCAAACAGAAAAACACCACTACTACTGACACCAGTAACACAAATTACATAGTAAATAAACTTAGTATTCCGAAAATTGTTTAATTTCGAAGTTTAAGTTCGAAGGAGGTCCCAATAACACACGTTGATCAAAGTGTAGATTGAACTGGACCTCCCTTGAACTTAGACTTCGAAATCGAATACTAAGTTTGTTTATTATATCTGCTATTGTACGAATATATAATGTGTAGAACTACATAGTGACCAATGATACATTTTTTTCACTTCACCTATCCAGTGTATAAGTTTTTTCTCATAATGACTACAAAATACGTTCACACCAACAGTATGTTTGACAGATCACGTATACATATGCACCGCCTACAACATACAGTTACGCTGAGGCAGCACGTACACAACCTCTTTATAAAGAAACATTTGAACCAACAAAACAATGCCAGACATAATCCAAAAGTTTTAATGTACGACAACCAAACAAACGGTCAATCCTAGTGAGTCCAGAAACAGAACCAAAAAATACAGAAACAAATCCAATCTTAGAAGCCGTTAAAAGACATTCATTGATTTCTTCGGACAGTACCAAAACCTCCAAAATCGTGAAGATAGTCTAACACTTTTAATAGAAATCCAAACAACACTTTACACCTGTAATATTACATAAAATCCACTTATTCATGCACTCCTATATCTCACATCCAAGTAAATAAATATCCATAGTAAAGTAAGGAAATTGTAACCCTTAACCATAGCCTCAATCAGATCAGCAATAAGATAAAATTCATTGAAATAGCCCTGAAAAGGATAATAGAAATTATTTAAAAGAGCCTCATCAAGTATTTACAATAACAATAGGCAAGGAGGTAGGAAGATATCCAGCTGAACCTGATCCTCCTATGTCTACAAAGACCTATAGTCCGATACAGAGAAGAGTGTCATTTTAAGTATTGTTTTGGAAATTATTTTTACATTTCCAATTTGAGAAAATGCCCACAAGTGCAATTTCACAGACTATTAACAGCTGGCAACAGATAGATGTGTTTCAAAATTAGTTTGTCTTACACAGTTCATTAATAAACGACCTTTTTTTAATGGGAATTAACTATTTACAAGAACATTGAACGAATTGTTAAGGCCGGTTGAATAAAAATCAAAACAATAATATTGTAACATATGTAAAGATAGTATTTAATCATGTACGGAGCAATTTGTAGTAAATATATGTTGTGCATAAAGATTCTGTAGAAGACACAAATGTTTTTAATCAGCTATCCGCAATTATTGAACAAATAAATATCTGTTTCCAAAGCATCTAACGAAGAGACATTCAAAGATAGTCTAACTCGTAGCGAGCTTTTAGGAGCTGTTAAATATCTTTAATAACAACTCCTAATATATACCTGAAAGAAAAAAGTTTGTTTGTTTGTTTTTTGAATTTCACGCAAAGCTACACGAGGGCTATCTACGTTAGCCGTCCCTAATTTAGCAATGTAAGACTAGAGGGAAGGCAGCTAGTCATCACCACCCACCGCCAAATCTTGGGCTACTCTTTTACCAACGAATAGTGGGATTGACCGTCATATTGTAACGCCCCCACGGCTGAAAGGGCGAGCATGTTTGGTGTGACGGGGATTCGAACCCGCGACCCTCAGATTGCGAGTCGAGTGCTCTAACCACCTGGCCATGCCGGGCCCAAGAAAAAGGTCTATCCGTAGAAAAAAATTCGGATAGAAAGTTTCTTTAATTTTGTTTTATTTTATCCTTTGTATTTTCAAGGTACCGTAGAGGTACATTACCTGAAATAACCGTTTTTTAGAACAGTGTAAAAGTTTATAAATGATTAACAACTATATGGTAGACAAACGATTTATCGCTCAGCTCATGTCATATACACGAGAATGATGAAGTCCTTGGAAGTGACATATATTGTTTTATTAATGTGAAATCATATAAAACAGCAGGAAATAACGTGCATAACTTCGGCTACTGAAGTATTCTTTTGAATTTTCATTAACTACAAGTACATATCTTTATGGATGTCGTGTTTCTCACATATTTCGCTCAACCAAATCATTTCACTAAATTGCATGAGGTCTATGTCCTTGGTCAGTGATGCATTCCACTGAAATTGTATCAGTTTAAAGGTTACCGAAAGAGCCGTTTTTTTGCCAAAGTTTTGTGAATTTCGATTCTGTTTTAGTGAATTAGCTCAGTTAGACGCGACTACCAACTGGTTCAATGTTCACTCGATGAAATTAATCAGTACAGAACGAAACTACAGCTCAAAAAACAATTAGGTTTTCTTAAGTTTAAGAATCTCTGTTCCTTTAGTGTGGGAACTCCATGGCAAACTTCAATACCTTTTCTAGACTACTGACAATCAAATAATTTGTTGAACACTTTTCAAGTGTTCAAATACTCTATTGCTTATGTTATAAGACGTAATATAAAATAACAAGTGCTTTTATGGATCTTAATAATCGAATAAAACTTCGTGTTAAGCGTGTTAAGTCTCACTATTTTTACATTACAAGTTAAAGGCTTCATCTTGAGCCGATATCAATGTAAAACGAATTTATGAGTCTTAAAAATGTTCGTTAAATCACATACGAAATACAAAAAAGTACCAGAAAGTCTGAAAACTCACTTCTAGAAGAAAAGAACTTTCATAACGATACAAAATATATCGATAATTCCAGTACTTTATTTTTAGTTTGTTCTAGTATTAACTAGGATCACCTCCTCAGCGAAACAAGTTAAAACGAAATAGATTACGTTAACTTAATTTTCGAAGGGAAGAATTTAATTTTCTTAGTTAACATAATGCAAAAAAAAGAAAAAATCGCCTGATCAGACAGCAGAATAATTTGCGTTAGACGTTGCAATATGATATATCTATCCCAATGAAACTAGATACCAGCTTTTTAGCTTGTTTCGTAATTTGGCCAAAATGTTGCCCAGTTACCTTCAAGAAACAGATAATCACATCTCGTTATTATGTTTAACTGGATCTGGAAAAGTAGAAACGGGCGAAAGAATCGATGCCGAGCGTATTTATTCAGATCCAAACCTTGTCTCCAAATCAACGTATGAGCTTCGTTAAAATCTTTAGTCAATAAAATATTTATCAAGGGGTGTTTCGTAATTTGGCCAAAATGTTGCCCAGTTACCTTCAAGAAACAAATAATCACATCTCGTTATTATGTTTAACTGGATCTGGAAAAGTAGAAACGGGCGAATAAATTGATGCCGAGCATACTTATTCAGATCCAAACCTTGTCTCCAAACCAACGTATGAGCTTCGTTAAAATCTTTAGTCAATAAAATATTTATCAAGGGGTGTTTCGTAATTTGGCCAAAATGTTGCCCAGTTACCTTCAAGAAACAGATAATCACATCTCGTTATTATGTTTAACTGGATCTGGAAAAGTAGAAACGGGCGAAAGAATCGATGCCGAGCGTATTTATTCAGATCCAAACCTTGTCTCCAAACCAGCGTATGAACTTCGTTAAAATCTTTAGTCAATAAAATATTTATCAAGGGGTGTTTCGTAATTTGCCCAAAATGTTGCCCAGTTACCTTCAAGAAACAGATAATCACACCTCGTTATTATGTTTAACTGGATCTGGAAAAGTAGAAACGGGCGAAAGAATCGATGCCGAGCATACTTATTCAGATCCAAACCTTGTCTCCAAACCAGCGTATGAGCTTCGTTAAAATCTTTAGTCAATAAAATATTTATCAAGGGGGAAAAAAAAATGTTAAAGTAGTTACGTGACGGAATAAGATGTTCTTGTTGTTATTAAACAATGGGCTAACTGTGCCGAGCCCAACACGGCTATCAGAATCCGATTTTTAACGTTATAAGGCCTCAAACTTACCGCTGATCCAGTGTGTGT
>NW_013666875.1:276778-277843 GCF_000517525.1 Limulus polyphemus | reverse complement strand
AAGAGGCGAGCAAGTTGCACGTGGGGAAAAAAACGCGACCGATTTAAATGTCACATCTGAACGCTCACATCCTTTTAATTATGTTTGAAATTATGAACATTGCTCAACATCATGAAAATTAAACCTTATTTTCAATAAGCAATCCTGAAAAATATTTGGGGGTGCTTAACTTTTTTCCAGGTGTATATATTAGAAACCGCGAACGATTGGTCAGTTTTATAGACATTTCGTTTAAAAAAATCATTGTGAAATAATTTAACTAATTGTAAATGCAGTTACTTTTTTTAAGTGTTATTGGAATTCGTTTTTCAAGAAAAAATAATTGAGGAAATCTTTGTGGTGTTTGTCTTTCACACATATCTATTTATATATATGTTGTTTTTCTGTTTACTTGAATATTTTTTCGATACTCAGCTATTGAACATAGATTTTTTTAAGAAAGTTTTTTGCAAAAACATTAATAATTTATTTTAAAAAGAAAGTTGAGCTGGATCGTCTTATTTCGTTGATTATTGATAATTATTGTACTGTACGTGAATAATTCTGGTTTAATTTGAAGTTTCAATTATTTGATAATATTTTCAAATGGGCATTTTATATCAAATTGTTTAGTTTATTCTGAAATAATTTCACAAAGGAAAAGTTTTTCTTCACTTGCCAATCATATTATGGTCGAATAACCGTTTTAGTTAAAATATCTTAAGTTAAGTTGAGAAGGAAAAAAAAAAAACACGTTGCAATCAATAAGTAATCAATTTCATTCATTCGTAGTCAATATTCTTCCTCTACAAAATAATTTAAAGCAATAAGAATACTTGTAAATACTTTTGCTAAATTGATTGAAATTTAAAGGTAAATTATAATCATCAATTGCATTAAAATTCTAATTAAAACAAGCTGAATATTAAATTATGTAGTGACAAACAATGGTGAGATAAAATGATTCAAATACTGAATTTTATGAAAGGTGATGTCGAAAAAAAAGGCTATTTATATATATATAAATTGTTTGTTTAGTTTGTAGTTTCGCGCAAAGCTTACACGAGGGCCTATCTGGCGCCATTA
>NW_013666875.1:271495-276768 GCF_000517525.1 Limulus polyphemus | reverse complement strand
ATATATATAAATTGTTTGTTTGTTTTGAGTTTCGCGCAAAGCTACACGAGGGCTATCTGCGCTAGCCATCCCTAATTTGCAGTTAGTCATCACCACCCACCGCCAACTCTTGGGCTACTTTTTTACCATCGAATAGTGGGATTGACCGTCACATAATAACGTCCCCACGGCTGAAAGGGCTAGCATATTTGGTGTGACGTGGATTCGAACTCGCGACTCTCAAATTGCGAGTCGAGTGTCCTAACCACCTGGCCATGCCGGGCCATATATATAAATGAACAAAAACAAATACCAAACAAAAATTAAATTAAAGATGCGGCATAAATTAAAAGGAATCCCCAGGGTACAGGCTATAATGTGGGATATAAAATATGCCCTGGGTTTTGGAGGTGAGTGCGGAAGTAGGATCCAGTGGGGATACACCGTCTATCAGTATTAATCTCCATTCGCCAGTCTAACATGAAGAAATTCATTAAAATAAATAACATCATCAAAAGAAATATAAATCAGGAGAGCGAGATGTGGGTGGTCAAGCCCACAACGTCCCACATCTATATTAACCTTCACTGCCTGCAGGCAGATGTGGGTGGTCAAGCCCACAATGTCCCACATCTATATTAACCTTCACTGCCTGCATGCAGATGTGGGTGGTCAAGCCCACAACGTCCCACATCTATATTAACCTTCACTGCAAGCAGGCAGATGTGGGTGGTCAAGCCCACAACGTCCCACATCTATATTAACCTTCACTGCCTGCAGGCAGATGTGGGAAGATGAATGCTCTCCAAAGTAAAAGAAGAAGAAAAGAAAAACGAAATAAGGTACTACCACTTGGGGGTAAGTAAGTTAAAAATGACGATAAGGTTGGAAAGTAGATTTTATCTAGAATAAGAACAGATTGAATCCTGTAATAAGAATCTATGTTAGGATAAAACAATTTAATTAAACATTATTTGTAAAATAGCGTCGAAAAATACTGCTGTTAATAAAAAAAATCATTTACATTGCAAAGACAGAAAAGTTTGTTTTTATAAAATGTAATGTCTAACAAAAACTACTTTAAACATACATACAAATAAATATATAAATGATATTTGTGTTATTGCGGTTATGTGTGATTTTTTTCCATTATTTTTACTATTTCCAAACGAAAAAATTATTTTGGAGTTCTAAAAACAAAATTTTTGGAAGCACTAGAAAAATATGTTTTTTTTAACTGCTTTTCTATTTTACCACCAAGTACAGGGGAAAGTTTTTTCTCTATCTTAAGCTGTCAAACACTACTTATTTTAGTTAATACCAAAACAAAAATAATTGTTTTCGTATTTTTGTGCTCTTTGTTTACATTTTAAGAGAAATTTAAGGTAATCTATTGATAATCTAGATTTATTTTAATGTATTGTGCAATTAAGAATTCCAGGAGCTGTTTTAGATTGCTTGGTGCTCCCCATTGGCAGAGCGGTATGTCTGCGGACTTACAACGCTAGAATATGGGTTTCGATATCCGTGGTGGGCAGAGCACAGATAGCCCATTGTGTAGCTTTGTGCTTAGCTTCGAACAAAGTTTGCTTGGTTTACTTTATTTGTTGAATACTCTCACGAAAATGTTTCTCAGTTAAAAAACACCAAAGTGAAAAGTGTTGTTTTTTTTTTTTAGTATTTTTGTGCAAACATTAAATTGTTCCTATATTTTTTCTTGAGTTCCAGTTGTTTAACTTGGCACCTTTTAGTTGTGATTAAGTAATACAGATCTTAACAGAGATACCTGTATCATAGAACAAAAACATAAAGAAATGCTAGAGCAGAGAGTTGTGAGCCTATTTTAAAGGGCTTAAATATTTGGGAGTTATTAAAGTTCTAAAAACCAAGACTACGTTAAGCTCAAAATCAAATAGCAAGTTTTTCTAAATTAATAAGTCGCATAAGATGTGAAATTTCACATATTTCAAAAATCTAAGTAGAAACCTAGCTGGCTCACCATTAAGGAGACGAAAGAGATGACATATTTATATACACTCACGTACACATTCTGTATATTCATAAAATAACAAACTTAACTATAAGTTAATTGAAACACTTGGATGAGAATGGATTATCATGTGAATTTTAATTTCCGCTTGTTCGCTGAGATAACTTCGTTATATCAGAATCGTACAAAAATGTCAGGCCGCTGTACGAAGCACACATATATATACAGTGAGAGCAAATGGTTCTATGAGAAAACCTAGGCGCTCAGTCGCTCATTTTTCATATATTAACTCATTAACATTTCAAATTAAGGAGATGGAAAAAACAGCCGCTGTTTGTTAGTGAAAGCTTAAGTTTTAATTGTATTTTTCTACTTTAATTCCAAGTGACTCGTTGTGTAAACGGTATAAGCATGTTTAATGATTTGTTTAAAGGTGTTACTTTATGTTTGCTCTTAAACGTAAAGAAAATTTAGAAAGAGCTATTACATATGCGTTAATACTGTACATTGCTCATTTTCCAGGGACCCATAATGACAGTAATTGTTTTTTGACATCAAATGAGTAATGGCCTATTCGTAATTCTCACGCGATGTTGCACCAAGGAAGTTCACGTGGTTGTATAATTAGCTTATGGAATCGCACCAACTGAAGGAACAGTTTCTTCGCCACCTGCGTGTTGCGGTCCATTTAAATCCGATCGATTGTGTGAATATTTCAGGTGTGCTGCCAGCCTGCCAAGATCAATTAGTGTATACTTCCCGTTCCCTGCCTCTTCCCCATTTCTTCCCGTAGTGTCAGCAAGACAGTTCTATTGCACTCTAAATGTACGCCGTAATAACAATGAAATACGAACTGCACTGAAAATGGCGGGAGACAGAGAGGCTTGTAAGCTTTTAGGAAGCTCATGTTTAATGAACACTAGAGTATCAATAGGTATTCTGCATCAAGTGCATACGGTATATTTATTAAAGCCACGCTTTCACTTTCTCCTTACAGATCAGGAAACCTTTCTTCCTTTTTGTTTCAAAGTTGTTTTATTGAATAGAAGTGAAGATTTTATAGTGGCACGGTAGAACACTGGAAAACCGCTATTGCTAAAAGAAATACCTTCACACAAATATGAAGTTTGTAAAGCGTTTGCTGAAGAAGAAATAAACGTTTCAAAGTTAAATATTTTGTCTTCTTTTGTTAATAGGATTAATGTTTTTATATACTGTAACTAGAAATGTTTTAATACCAAAACAATTGGACTTTCCTCTTCTTAGAGAAAAGGCGAAAAGTTGTTTGGCAATAAAACTAAAAGAAAAACGGCCATTACTCTCCAGATATTTTTTTTTTACAAGAACTGTACTACTTAAGTATCACTGAATTTTTGTACTACTAGCCTTGATGAAGCTACATTGATGAAAATGTTTCTGAACCACTGTTAGAATTATTTAACTTAATTAGTATTAACTCCAAATCAGAGCATGCTACCTACTTAGGTCAAAAATAAAAATCAATCCGATAATGAGCATAGTTAATTCTTACGTTTTTACTTACGAAGGTTAGAATACTTCCGGCTGTACACTAAGCCTAACATTTCTAATTACTATGGTCGGTTGTCCTAACGAAGACGGTGAGTTAGCATTCAGCATTTGTTCTTTTACACCATTATGAAAGTGATAGGACCTTTTTATAACTATTATTATCAATTCATAACATCAGGGTGAGTATGAATAAATGTATGTAAATTCTTACTGACACCTGGCAACAATTTCTTAGAACAAAACTATCGAATATTTCCACTTTCTCACAATATTTTGAATTACAATGCCATTTTTTCTTCGATATCTTTCATTTACTCTGTCCGATAGCCATGATAATACACCATGGCACACAGCAGACCTGTTTATTTATATTTTATTTTTATTTTAGCCTGGCATGACCTTGTGGTAAATGCATTCGACTCGCAATCTGCGGGTTGCAGGTTCGAATTCCTGTCACCGAACATGCTCGCCCTTTCAGTCCTTGGAGCATTATAATGTGACGGTAAATTCCATTATTCGTTGGTAAAAGAGTAGCCCAAGAGTTGGCGGTAGGTGATGTTGGCTAGCTGTCTTGCCCTTAGTCTATAACTGTTAATTTGGGGACAACTAGTGAAGATAGCCCCGAGCAGCTTTTCGATAAATTCAAAGCAAACCAGTTTTAATTTTTTATCAATTCGAGGAGGGTCTGAAGAATGCAAATTCAGTTGGAACGTATATTCGTCCCAAAACTTTTTCAACACTTTAATAAACCTTTACTTCCCCTAGGTTTTATGAGTAGACTAAAATCGGTTATCTTAGAGAATATGCCTGAATACTTTTATTGTGGACTTTTAATCGCCTCCAAACTCGGGTGAATTCGGAAGTCAATTGTTTTCGATAATACTGGGATCAGCACTCTAACTAGGAGTATGGTGATTCATCGTAACACTACAGTGAACAACTTTCTTTAACGTTACACGTTGCAACTTTTCAAACTAATGTCTGTGAAGATCCTGAAACAACCCTCCAGTGAAATTTCACTACTAGAAGTATAAATCACTGCCAGAAAGTTAATAAGTCATTTTATGATCCATTCTAATGCTTAGAGAACATTGAAAACTACTATCTAAAATTAGTAAAACTACACGGGAAGACTAGAACATCTTAATATACGATTTACAGATTTAACGATAGTAAAATGTAATTACTGTAAGTTTTAGGCCTAATCAGTAATGTGTCGATTAATCTAGTAAGTGCGTCTAAATACCGTTTGAATTAATCCTTCTGTGAACTGGTATATGGAAAATCTACTTGGATGTTTAATGGATACATCAAAGTGAATTCAGTAATTAGTAGAAATAAGATAGCATGGGTTAGTTGACGTGACAGCGAAGAAAATGTGATCTAACCTATATACGTCACGTCACTCTTGATTTCTCGAAATAGGAGGAGTCATAAAACCCAAAATGCATTTATCCAGATGGAATAGTTCGATTATTGTCTGTCCATTACGATTTTAGTGACGGGTTCAAAGACCCGTGAGAGGGAGTGCCGTGAAACCTTATAAATGTAGTGAGTGTTGGTATAATAAGCCTAAAGTAAAGACGTAGTGTGAGATCACCTAGTCTAGAGCCATGTGCATAAAATTTATCATGAAAGTAAAAATATCGATTCAATTTTAAACTTAAATCATTTTTGAATTAAGCTATTTTCTGTTATATCGCCAACGTTTTTAATAATTAAAAAAAAACCTCTTTAATCAACGGAGACTCTAAATTAAGAAATCAACAAATAT
>NW_013666875.1:264588-270661 GCF_000517525.1 Limulus polyphemus | reverse complement strand
GTGGATGGATTATGAGTGAAATTGGGTACAAAAAGCGTAAACGTCGATGGGTAGCCAGTTAAATACGGCAAGAAGCAAGTTATAATCATAGTCGATTAGTAAGGGAAGTTCCATACATTGAATAGAGGTGGATGGATTATGAGTGAAATTGGGTACAAAAAGCGTAAACGTCGATGGGTAGCCAGTTAAATACGGCAAGAAGCAAGTTATAATCATAGTCGATTAGTAAGGGAAGTTCCATACCTATCTATGTAATGACTGAGTCACAAGTTCTGGGAATGTCTGTAAATATTGTAGAAAAATGTTTGAATTTCTTGTTCTTCTTTGTTCTGCTTCTTTTTTTATTACATGATAAGTCAAAAACCAAAACAATGGTGTCAACCAATTTCACTAAGGTGACATAGTTTCAAACGATGTTATCATATCCCCTTTGTAGCTAGCTTTCTTACAGAAATTCTGTGTTCCTTTAAAAAGCTCAACTACAGAGTGAAACAGGAATTACCAGCCAATAATATATAAACAATAAATATTACAATTGGAACCTCATTGTATTTAGAACTTTGTTATAAATACAACCATCCTACGTTTATGGAAACACTGCATTGAAAAAGCAAGTAACAAGTAAAGAAAAAACATTTCAAAAAAGGAAGTAAATGTAGCACAGGAAAGAATTAACATATCAATACATATAACTATTCAATCACAATTGAGTTTAATTTATTTAATTTATCCTATTTTTGTCTGTTAACATTCTACTACACTATGTGCCTGTGCTATTATGTATTACTATCTTGTTTGCATTGTTTTTGAAGGATTGATATTAACCATCCCTACAATTACCTTTTTTTTAAGTTTGTTGTTTACTTCCGTGTTTCATTTTTGAATAAAAATATCAGACTGAGGCGCAAAACTGCTTACAAATAAAGAATACTCTATAACAACAAATCAAAATGTTTCTTAGCGTATTGTGTAAGAATTATTTGTTTGTTTTTGAATTTCGCGCAAAGCTACACGAGAGCAATCTGCGCTAGCCGTCCCTAAGTTAGCAGTGAAAGACTGAAGGTATCACTACTCTTTTACCAACGAACCGTCACATTATAACGCCCCCACGGCTGAAAGGGCGAGCATGCTGTGGTGGGACGGGGATTCGAACCCGCGACCATCAGATTGCGAGTCAAGCGCCCTAACCACCTGGCCATGCCGAGCTTTGTGTAAGAAAGATGAAAACGTTTGAATACCTTATTCATTATTCTGAGGTGAATTGATGGATTGAACACTGCAGACAGTGAATAGAAATAAATAATATTATTTTCTTAATGCAAAGGTATTTTGTATACTGATAACGCATATAGATATTTTATGTAAAAGTCATAATTTATAAAGTTGAAAAATAATTCCAGTTAGAAAAAAAAGGAGCATAAGGTACGTCTTAATAGAAGTCTAGAATAGATTGTTATGAAGAGCTTGGACTTCTTTTAATCAAAATCAAATCAGAGTTGGATACTGAAATGATACCATTGCTTCACTGCCAATCAAACCGAAACTCAGAAAAATCAGGTTATCATATTCTTCAGATGAGAAGCAAATATCATTCGTTATTTTAATTAAGTTAATATGTTGATGAAAATAGTGCTATTCTATGGTATTCCAGATGTTTGTTGTCACTCAGTCACACTAAACGTTAGTTGAAGCTTAATGTCTGTATATCAAAGTTCACGTTCTATCCATCAAGTTTTAGTCACTAAATTTTGACCTTCACTCACTGTACACCAAAGTTCACTCCCTTTATAATAAGTATTACTCATTACCAAATACCCTTCACTTACTGTACATTAAAGTTCAAACCTTAAGGAATCTTTTAACTCAAAATTATTGTACAATTGGTATTTTATCGTTACGTAAGATTGATTTAGTGTAATTCACAAGTAAATGGAAAATAGTTTCCAATTGAGCAGTTCGGGAGAGTATTGCTTGTAAAAAAAATAAAAAAATACGTGTTATCGACTTCGTTTTCGAAGGTTTCTGCCCATTCAGAAGTACATTTATATCTTTTAAGAAAGAAAAAGACCATCATCCTTTGAAAATATAATTATTTATCTCTTCAGAACAGAAATCTAATAAGCTGAGCGCTTTGGATAGTGGATCTTTCCTTCATCAGGAGTAAATAAAGGCAAGTCCATTTTCTTAAAGCGTTGGTTGTTGGGTTTCTTTTCTTATACTAACTTTTCATATTGATACTGTATGCTTTGGAATATCACGAATTATTAGCTTCTTGACTTTTATCTGAATTTCCTTCTATTTTAAAGCTTATATTACTAAATTGCCCTTCGTTGCCACTTTTTATGATGTCACACAATATGGGCTGAACAATTACTAACGAAACCCAGGTTTAAAAACAGCTAAACACCATTGTATAAAGTAGATTATAAGCTATCATTATCAATGTAGAATGAGGAAAGTGGTTTCGGCGGTAATTCATCGTAATTATTACTATCTGGAGTTCCCATTGGGGTGAAAAAAAGAATCTAAGCTTAGCACACTTAGGAAGAAATCACAGATCTGGGTATTTTTTAATATTTTCTTTAGATGTTCTTATCGTTCCTGAAAATGTGTTAGTTTGAAGTTATTTCAAGCTGAATGTTATATAAAATGTTATTTTAATATAAGACATTAGATAAGCTTAGTTAGGTTTAGTGTATGTGTTAAATGACGGCAAAATATTTTGATAACTCAAATTATTTTACATAGAATATTATTTTTAAGTTTATTCACGTTATTCAAAAGTACACAGGATCAGTAGAGAAATGTTAGCATCAGAATAGGAACACGATTGCTCGAAGCTTTCTTTCATCAGTTTATTATATTCAAACAACACCTTATTATTTATTTAAAATAAACTATATCCATTTCTTATAAATTGAGCTCAACCAAGACTGACAAAGTAACAGAATAATAGGATGTACCGTCACGTTATAACGCACCCACGGCTGAAAGAGGGAACATGCTTGGTAACGGGATTCGAACTTTAACCACCTGGCTTTGCCAGGCCTATATCAATTAATATGAGTCAAGCTGAAACAGACTATAATATATAAAATGTAACTTCTTGATCAAGAATAAAACAATGAAAATTCTCAATACGAAAAGTAGTATTTTTGACGTTTTTCAAAAGAATTTCACACAAATATTTGTTCGAAATTTCACAACCTAAAAAATGCTAAAAATACTAAATCAGCTCATATGAATTTCATGTAATTTGGTTAAGTAATTCTTGTAAAGATGAAAATAATTAGAAGAAACCAGTGATACCGGTCCGGAAAGGGATATATCAGATTTTGTTCACAACTTTTGTAAAACCAAAGAATATGTAGTAATATGTCAACCACACTACATCTGCCATGTACAGTGCCGACGAGACCCTACGCCTAATATCAGGTCTCATAAGGCCGTCTGGGATACAACAGACATAGTAGTGGTAGAGGCGCTATTTATACCACTGTTGTGGTGTGAAATAGATGAAGAAAGTGATTGTGATTATAACTTGCTTCTTGCCATATTTAACCGGCTACCCATCGACGTTTACTCTTTTTTGTACCCAATTTCAGCCATAATCCATCCACCTATACTCAATGTATGGAACTTCCTTCACTAATAAATTGTGATAAAAACTTGCTTCTTGCCGTATTTAACTGGCTACCCATCGACGTTTACTCTTTTTTGTACCCAATTTCAGCCATAATCCATCCACCTATACTCAATGAAATGGTATTTTAAATATCTCCTCAATAGGTCATCAGAACTTTACAATACTATACAGTGTTTCCTTTTATAACAAGATGAACAATCCAAGCCAACCCTACATAGGCAGAGCTACCGCCTGCCTGATATTAAAACAATTTCCCTCGGTATATATTTAAGTATATTACTGGAGAAAAAAGGGAGGTATACAGTAATATTTTGTTTCCTTCATAAAGTTGGTTACATTTTTATTTTTATTTTTGCAAAATGATTGTTTTGACGCTCCGAAAAAAAACAAGATTAGTATTACTGTAGTTGCCTGGCAACACAGAAACGTATAATAGCGTACATACACTGGATTATCCCCTAGACATTTCAACAAAAATAGAAATATATAATATTCCTGGCTGCTTGGAAACGGGAATATAGTGGAAATAAATACACATACTTACTGATCCTCTAGAAGTAGAAGCTAAGATGATAAGCATAATGTTATTTCTTTTATTCTTCCACTGTTCTGTTAGCAGAATGAAACCAATGTCTTTCTTTCCTAGAAATAATATTTTAATGGGGTAAGCAAACTGATCAAAACAAAACAAAACACCTGAGTTTTACTGGTTAAATATAAACTATATTTTTTAAGTGTGAATAACATCACTAAGCCTATGGAAACAAACATTTGGTGGAAAGAAAATCTAAGAATTAGAGGGGTTTAAACTTTGGTAATCTAAGCTACAAAAATGTCATGTAAAAATATTCATCATTTAACTTTGTTTATACCTAAATAACTCTCGCTAACGCAGAAGTATATCTATACGAGTTGTACATTAATTGTATAACTACTATTTAAACTTTGGTAATCTAAGCTACAAAAATGTCATGTAAAAATATTCATCATTTAAATTTTTTTATTATCTAAATGTCCTACCTAAATAACTCTCGCTAACGCAGAAGTATAGATACACGAGTTACATTAATTGTATAACTACTATTTGTATGAAATATTAGCCTTGTAAATATTCTAAACTTTCAGATTTTGTGTTTTAAATGACAATGAAAATATTGTGGATATCATTGGCAAGTACTAATAATGCAACAAACAACCCCGGCCAAATTACAATGAATTACAATATCAGATATATTTTCGGAATAAATGTTTCTTTCACGAAGAATTTCCCAAGTCGAAACTCTTGTGAAAGTGAATCCTTTAATTATGTTGATAAAACAAATCGCACAATTACCTTCAGATTTCGGAACCAAAGAAAATATGTTCTATTATCTTACCTAATGATGCAAACAAGTTATTACTTAATATAGGGAAACAGAGATAAAAATCGCAGAGAAACCAATGAAATTGATATATATATATCCAATAACAAGTTAAACACAAATAAAAATGAAGTATAATAAAAACTTTTCATGCATTTTATCCAAAGAAGGGTGTTATTAGTTTCATTACAAAATGACGAAGTTTTCCGTTTGTGTAAAATCGATATTAAAATCCAATAGACTACCTGATGTTTTAGCTTGATACAGTATCTTGTAAACGCATTTCGAATGAGGCTGTTTATAATTGCAGTGGTACTTATCTAACTGGGCCCGGCATGGCCAGGTGGTCAGGGCGCTCGACTCATAATCTGCGGGTCGCGGGTTCGAATCCCTGTCACACCAAAGATGCTCGCACTTTCAGCCGTGGGGGCGTTATGATGTGACGGTCAATCCGTTCGTAAAAGAGTATCTATACTTGATATTCTGCTCTAAACAATGGTGTGAAAATCTATGACTAGATTTTTCGTTTAGTATCATTTCCGCAATCGAATTCCAAGATCGATTTTTAGTGATCCTACCCCCTAATAAAAATGTTAGTTATTTACCTGTACGACAGGTGTTAAATAGAATAAATGTTTTTTTTTTCATATCGTATTATTTAATATGGAATACCGTATAAGAAAATGACGTTTGCTCTCAATGCTCTCTAACTAGTTGGGATTAAGGTCTAGAGGTAAAATAAATAAAGCAGCTGGTGGGACAAAAATTCGACCCGTGAAGAAAACAACACAACACAGCACTGAATGATAGATAACATTGTTCTAAGCACTATTGTAAAGTCCCTAAGTGGTCAACATTTCTTCACACGACTCAGAGTCTCATACAAAATAAACTAGTCTTTTTTATTTCCGGTCCACTAAAATCTTAGTCGAGATGTTTTATCTTTAACTCTAAGCAATGCATTACATATTGTATAATATAAACGACTAGAGTATAGACCGTAAAAAATGACGGGGCAAGTACTACCACCCATACCCCATAGTATACCCTAACCTCACATTCATAG
>NW_013666875.1:255253-263729 GCF_000517525.1 Limulus polyphemus | reverse complement strand
CACCTATACACAATGTATGGAACTTCCCTTACTAATCGACTATGATTATAACTTGCTTCTTGCCGTATTTAACTGGCTACCCATCGACGTTTACGCTTTTTGTACCCAATTTCACTCATAATCCATCCACCTCTATTCAATGTATGGAACTTCCCTTACTAATCGACTATGATTATAACTTGCTTCTTGCCGTATTTAACTGGCTACCCATCGACGTTTACGCTTTTTGTACCCAATTTCACTCATAATCCATCCACCTCTATTCAATATATGGAACTTCCTTCACTAATAACGAAATTGCACTCATAACCTAAAAAAATGTTCGTTCACCGTATGTCCTAGTAAGTATGCACTTCTAGAGGTCGCAGAAAGATAGCCATACTTTTTTTAGTTCTAATAAGATATTTAAGATGCCACCTGAGTAATGTATGGTGTAGAACAACATCATATACATTATTATTTCGCTAAAATATCTTATTGCAGACTGATGGCTATAAAACATTTATAAAAATGGTCGTACTTATATTGTCATAGACATTATATCATAATCCCTACTTTTCGCAACCCAAATCAGTGTTTATATATATATATATGTTTACCCTTTTAGATGAATACGTGAATGTTAATTCAAACACTAATATGTACCTTTTTGTTTTTTCCCTCTCAGTTGTTTTCGGCTTTCTAAATTCAGCTTTTGTGCTTCAGTTATTATACTTGTGTTGTTTTAACCAATATATCGATAACGTATGAAT
The DNA here is from genome assembly GCF_000517525.1 of Limulus polyphemus. Classification (NCBI taxonomy): domain Eukaryota; kingdom Metazoa; phylum Arthropoda; class Merostomata; order Xiphosura; family Limulidae; genus Limulus; species Limulus polyphemus. Next base: position 262,977 of record NW_013666875.1, on the reverse strand, counting down.
ATCTAAATTAATAATCACAAAACTGAGATTTCGCATAGCTCATTCCGTGTTTGTATCAACCACATTCTTGGAAATGAATAATTCTGAAAAATATGTTTCATTGATAGCGTAAAAAGTACAGAGGTTGAATACGTTATATTTAAACGATTTTTTGAAGCTTAACCACATTGTTGCAGTTCCATGTCGACACATCCGGTCATGCTCTATATGACGACCGCAAATCTTGACAAGAGTTTTGGCGTAGTTTCCACTGCAAAAAGAATCTGCCGTAAAGCTGTCATATCTAAAGCATACTCCTCCTTGCTTGCTTTCCATACTCCACCTAATATACAAAGACGATGGTTTCCAAGATTCTTGTCTCAGTAGTCTTGTCTGGCGAGTTAACCAATATCTCTTAGAATAGAGCAGCATAAATGCCCGTTTCGTCCTACACATGCTTGAGGTATGCGACGATGAAATAAATATGTCATTGAATCAGCTTTTGTACATTTGACTTGTGTCACTTTTCATGACAGAGATCCTTCTTGATTATGTTGCGCAATGAGGCACCCGGACGACTTTTACCATTAACCTTGGTGTTCATGCCTTCTTATCTGATACAAGACGCCGCACTTCGATACTACGACTGGGTACGACTAGTTGCAAGTCACTTTCAGAATGGTCCTGGTACTCTAAGATGATCCAGATTCCTTTATTTTACAATGCCATTAAGTACAAGGGATATCCCCATCTTTAAAGTTTGAAATTCCAGATCTGAACACATGTGATCTGAGTGTATGAATATTTTGTATTTGAAAGGGCTGTTGTATGCACTTCCCAGAAGCGACAAGTTTTCGGTGACAGTACAATACCTACGCTACGCCCAACAATGTAAAAATGTAATTCAGACACATTCCGTTCCACTGCGGCTTTATATGTGGTTGTCGCATGTGTTGCTCATTTACATATTTTAAATTATTTTAATACAGCGTAAACAACCCTCTGTAATCTCCAGCCGTCTTTAATTACTTACTTATTCTATCTGCAAGTTTTTAAATACGTCAATGCTAAGCCTAAATAAACATATACAATCTTTAATCTGCATTAAATCCATAACGATAACGTCGCTGGAATTCAGAGTAAAGAGATTAATATTTCTGAGGATACAAGTACTTTACCGTTAAACTCATATGTACACACTTCTATATCTTCGGTTACTTACGGTATCGCCAAACATAATTCTAGAAAATTAATTTATTATTTTTTTCTACCACATGTCAACTTTTGCAGGACCACTAGAAACACTATAAAGTGCATTACACAGTAAGGACTGGAAGCTAGAGCGCGACAAAGTGGTATCTTTGCTACATTATTAGATCTCACCTAACTCACTTCTAATTTTCACATTTTTTAGATACTTCGAATATGTAGGTTAGAAATTAAAGTGTGTTTTCCATCCTCTGATGGTCTAAGCGTTGACGTGTTTTCTTCAACACACGGTAAGTTTGTTTGTTTTGAATTTCGTGCGAAGCTGCATGAGGACTATCTGTGCTAATCGTCCCTAAATTAGCAGTGAAAAATTAAAGGGAAGGCAGCTAGTCATCACCACCCACCGCCACCTCTTGGGCTACTCTTTTACCAACGAATAGTGGGATTGACCATCACTTTATAACGCCCCCACGGCTGAAAGGGTGAGCATGTTTGGTGTGACGGGAATTCGAACCCTCGACCCTCAGATTGCGAATCGAGCTCCCTAACCATCTGGTCATGCCGGGCACTCGTGTGTAAATATAGGTGTGTAATGTTTTAACAATAAACGTCTTGATGCAAACACACAACATAGAGATCCATATATCCTACGATATATTTTTCACCATACATAATTTGCAGTCCTCGGGTGGGACAGAGGTAGGATTACGAACACTAAAATATGGGGTTCCATTTCCCTCGGTGGATACAGCAGATAGCTCTATAACAAACAAACAACCAATCAAACATAATTAGCGAATATTATGATGGATATTCAATCAGTTTAAGTGACTTATGAGTGCTTACTTTATTGTAACACGCGGAACTGCTCACTCCCATTCAACTGATGTCACTAATCATAGTCATTCAGCACATGGTTAACTCTTTCGTCACTTATCCTCTGGTTTCTTAATAGTTTAAAGTTCAAAACCGATCCAGTATGCGGAAATTATTGAAACAACTGCTTGAGTAAATTATGTATAAGTATCCTGATAGTTTGAAATACAAGCTTATCATCGCTACATTTGGAATTCAGGTAGTAGCTCAGAACTAGTACGCCTTTGTCTACAATAACCGCCATTTTCAAATATAGATTAACACACGCTCAAACTGACAATAATATGCACGGTTGGACCTTCCCAATGAGCCGAAGGGTTTTATAGTAACTTTATGTTTCATCTCCTCAGTTTTTAACCAATTTATCGTAAACAGCAAGAAATACGTGGGATTAAAAAAAAATAGACTTCGAGGTGCCAAAAATTTGTTTAACTCAGGTTTGTCTTTTATACTTTTACCGGCTATATCAAGAATGTACATGGCTATTTGCCAAAGAAAACAACGTGATCCATCTCTTTCCAGAATTTTTTTCTAGCCTGACATTTACCCTAGTGTACAGTTTCTTATCGCAGTGAAAAGGATAGTATGATTCTTACTTTTTTTTTTTTTTACGTACGTCTAGAATACGGATCATGGAAGCTGTCGGTTTAAAAAAAAAAAGAGTCCTTGAACTAGGCGCCATCTCCTGTCATAAACGACGTAATGTTCATCCAAGATTTACCAAAGAGAAGGAGTAACGACATTTGGTGCTTAAATCTTTGCATTTAATGTATAATTTTAAAAAGGTCTAACGAAGTTTGTGCTCTGAATCAAATAACTAGTAAGATTGGCCAGTTGAACGTGTAAATTTGTCAAAATAATAAAAATTGAGTAGCAAATTTAAGAGAATTTACATAAACGACGAATCAGACCTATTTCCTCAAAAAAAAAGTATATTCATTTATTTTTTCGTGTCACATTTCTGTTAATATAATGTTCATTTTCAGCAATACGTGACAATATATTTACTAGAACTTGCTTAAGATCCGAGTTGCTTAGAACTCACTCAGAATCGATACAAATCTTGGATTTAATTATTCGTAAGAATCTATTCCAGGAAAACTACGCTTAGTGTTACCAACTAAAATCCATGAACTTACTCCTCATTACACATTACAAAACACATTCTTAACCACTGTGTAACAAGCTAATGAATGTAGCCTTAATCCTTATTACACACTACAGTACACATTCTTAGCTAGTGTAACAAACTAGAGTAAACAAACTTAACCCCACTAGCTAAGAATGTGTACTGTAGTGTGTAATAATTACAAACTAGAATAAACAAACTTAACCCTTATTACACACTACAGTACACATTCTTAGCTAGTGTTACAAACTAGAGTAAACAAACTTAACCCTTAAACTTCCGGCTACTGTAGCTTTTAAAGTGTTGTAATACGTATACAAATAGTGTTTCAGAAAATATTTGCATCCTCGCCCCAGTGGCACAACAGTAGTTCTGCGAACTTAAAACGTTCGAAATCGGGTTTCGATACCCGTGATGGGCACAGAACAGGTAGCCTATCGTGTAGTTCTGTGCTTAACTATAAAGAAACAGAAAATATTTTATCTCTTATCGTCCATTTCAACTAAGGAGTTCTGATATTGATCGAAAGGGTTGGATGATGAGAGATACAATATTTTCTCAAACGCTATTTTGTGAGAGACAAAAGATACATCTGATATATGCTGTTTTTACACGACCCTTTGAATCCGAAACGGACGAATTAAGAAGAATGTGATAAAACAAACTTTAGAAGTTTATGTGATTTTCATCACAAATTTTAAGGATTCTGGAAACTTAAGCCTCGTTACACATTACCATACATATTCATAGCCAATACTACAAGCTAAAGTAAACAAACTTAACCTAAGCCTAGCATTATACCTTCGCTAGTTCTTTAATTTTGTTTTTCTTTGTTTTTTGAATTTCGCGCAAAGCAACACGAGGGCTATCTGCGCTAGCCCTCCCTAATTTAGCAGTGTAAGACTAGAGGGAAGGCAGCTAGTTATCACCACCCACCGCCAACTCTTTTACCAACGAATAGTGGGATTGACCGTCACATTATAACGCCCCATGGCTGAAAGGGCGAGCATGTTTGGTGGGACGGGGATTCGAGCCCGCGGCCTTCAGATTGCGAGTCGAGTGCCCTAATCACCTGACCATGCCAGGCCGGAATAAAAGTGAAAGAAAATGCTAGAAAAGCGCTAGAAATCGGATTTCGACACTCGTGGTGGCCAGAAAAAAGATAGCCCATTGTGTAGCTTTGTGCTTAACTTCAAACAAACAAACAAAACAAAAACAAGTATTGTTCAAGTATATGATATATTGTACATCCGTCCCTAATTTTTAACTGCAGACCAAGAAAGACCTTCAGACCACTCTCAGAAGAGACTTACTCTTAATCAAATAGCGGAGTTCATTGTCACTCTTAAAACGCACCCTAAAGCTGAAGGTTGGAAGTGTTTTTGGAAGCACCACGTCTTGAAAATGGAAAACTATAACTATTAGGCTACTCTCCGGATCTCCATTTCGATATAACTACCATGGTACTCTCCAGAACTCCATTAATTAATTTTTTTAATTACTCCTCTTGAAATTACTTAAATCATTGACTGAAACCGTGAAGAGAAGAATGATTTATGATTGACTAAACACGTAGGAGAGAAGGTTTCATAAAAATACTCCTTTATATTCTATTTAATTTCTCTGGTTTGGTTTGTTTAAGCACAAAGCTAAACAATGTGCTATCTGTGCTCTGCCCACCCCGGGTATCGAAACCCAGTTTCTAATGTTGTAAGTCCAAAGACATACCACTTTGCCACTTAAAATATTCATCGTTCACTATTTTCTAAACATATTTTAGTATCAAAATGAAAATTCTTGCCTAATATTTATTTTTAGTACAGTTTATTTGAACGTAAACCTGCACAATAGGCTGTTTGTATGCTGCCCATTGCAAGGATCACGTCCAAATTTTAGCTCTCAAGACTACCATTGAGCCACCAAGGATATTATTCATGGTCATGTTATTTTAAATAATTTCTTTTAACATGCATTCAGATATCGAAAACTCGTGTGTAGTTTTTGTATTTTATGGCACGTACAAATCCTTTAGAGAAAAGTATCTCCGCTGAAAAACGACAAAATCTGTTCAAGATCAAAGTCACCCGAACATCTAGAATTTCATCAGTGAAACAGGTTTAAAACGTCTAGAGATATGGAATCAGTTGAAACTGACGGGAGATATAAATTTTGAGACTAGAAGACATTAACGAGAGTTTAATCTGTCAACGTTACAAACAATTTATCATCATATTTAACACAACGTTTATGTCTGTTAAAGTTCTTGGTTGTCGTTTTTTTTTCAGTAATTTCTTACGTGCAAAAACAAAATAAATAAATCAAGAAACAACAGCAACCCTTGGAGACAGCTGCGTCTCCTAAGGAGTATTGGGGATTTAGTTTACTCTACTAGAAGTGCCTGTAGTACGGTGTAAATTGAAATGTATTTCTTACACATATAGATATCCTTAAATCCCCCTTTTTTGAGTTCGTATACTTTTATTCTATTGGCATTTTAAACAAAGTGGATATCGAAGGAGAGAAATCTCTGATGCACTACCCCTGAAGGTGAGCGACGTTTCCAGTTTTATGCTAAGCTGAGCAACACTGTTCAACTTAAGCTCAAAGACAGGCGCAATCTCTTGGAAATAACACACAGCCCTTGCAGCAACAAAGCTCTTCCGATAAATCCAGTTTTAAAATGAAGCATGTAATACGAACATGTGTTTGGAATACATTCTGAGTAAGCAGCACCTACAAATACATCCCCTGGCAACTACGCCAGAGTTTGATTAGGCCTATAATGAAATCGATAAGCGAACTGTTGGGTAGTGAACATGTTATTTGTTGTAATATCGTTGTTCAAAAATGATATTCTAAAAAAATCAGTTTGAATAATAACATTACTTGTTCACTTTGGTTGCTTAAGTCGCTACGATGGATAACAATGGAGAATAAAAATCGTTTTCTTATCGGTTTAAATTTTCAAAATAAACATTTCAAACTGCAGAATTAGGAAAGTATTTTGGATCTGTTTTTTTGTTGTCATAGCTCCGTCATCTCTTGACCGATCTGAGATATAATTACAGTTTTGGACTCAGTAGGTCAAACCCTTTCGATTGGTGTATTTGACCACACCCAAGGTCTCATAGATTAATATATTCTAATTCTGCCTAAAAGAATTTTAATTTGACGATAGGCTGGTAGAGCTCCTGCTGAGTAATAAAATTGAATCGGGTATACGCGCGCCCCACGCTTGGTATTGCTGGCGCACAAAAATATAGTTAATAAAAAGGAAAACAAAGGTCTCGTAGATTAATTTACTCTAACCCTGCCTAAAAGAATTTCAAGTGACGTGACTTTTTACTGGTAAAACATCAACGAAAAAACTGAAACCTGTGTGGCAAACACATTTTAAGACATCGTTTTTTTTTTATCTCATGCTTCCTGAAAATATTGTTAATGAATTTAAAACGTTATAGTACCTCTTCTAGTAGATTCCACTAAGAACGGCATTTAAAATATTTAAGTTTAAACACTATAAAACAAACAGTCCAAAAGATCGATCGCCTTCAAAAAATAGTCTTCTTTATCAAGAGAATTAAGGTATTCTATATAAAAAATAACAACCAGTCTTCAATTAAATATAATAATAAAACATAAAACGTCAGATAAATCAAAGAATGGGCATTATTACTTTGTCCAATCATCTGTATATTTGTTTGATCAGTAAGTTTAGGCAATTAATCAATCTTGATCCATGATTAATAAAAACAATGACTCGACGACTTGATAGTTTCAAACATTTGCATACGTTTTATTGTTGTTGTCCTCGACATTTCAGAACTGTCCATTAAGGTACACAAGGGCTATCTGTATTTAGCTGTCCCGAATTTCGAGATAATAAACTAAATGGAAGATAATTTGTTAACAGCACCCACCGCCTACTTTTGGGGTATTCTTGTTGGAAAGTATAATGGGGCTTCACCAACACCCTTCTAGCGCACTCACAAAAACCAAAGCGCAACCATGAATCCTCGGATTCATAGTCCGGAGACGCTAATTATAAGCCCCATCCAGCCTCGTTTTCATGGTAACCAGAAGAATGCATACATGACAATCTTGATATATGGAAAATGTCTTAGGATAGAATAGTTATTTGCTTAAGATAAACGTAAAATTGATTCACGAGAATCCTGCCATACGCAACAGAGGAAATAAATAATTAAACGCCCGTCATTTTAAGCATTTTCTTATTTTAATTTCCGTTCGGCATACCCAGTATATTAAAAAATGAATTTCATGTCTGTCAAGCTGACAAAAAATTAGCAATATACCGTTTCTACATTCTTGAATCTAGCGACGAGAATGCTGAATATTATTGTAGTATTTATTTTTCGCAGAATCTATAAAGTAACGAAAATTACTTGACATCATATAACTAAAGAATAAAGCAATTCATTTGGTTCATATCAGTTCAACCTCATACGTCTTTCTTCAAATATGCGTACAAACAACAACAAATATATATTTACAGTTCTTTAAATACTGC
>NW_013666875.1:242881-254253 GCF_000517525.1 Limulus polyphemus | reverse complement strand
AATTTAGTACTTTTTGTCTTTTTCGAACTAGGGTGACTGAGTTTTTGTGAAAAACTTATAGAATGAATGATATTGGAAAAGGTTGAGAAGCACTTGTTTACACAATGTAGACACGATAAAAAAAGTGAAAATAGCGCCGTCTGTGGAAAAGGTTGAGAAGCACTTGTTTACACAATGTAGACATGATAAAAAAAAGTGAAAATAGCGCCATCTGCCTTGCACAGAAACATAACTTTATTTATGGAAAAGGTTGAGAAGCACTTGTTTACACAATGTAGACATGATAAAAAAAGTGAAAATAGCGCCATCTGCCTTGCACAGAAACATAACTTTATTTATGGAAAAGGTTGATAAGCACTGGTCTATAAAACATTATCTATTGCCTCCTCATTACGTGAAGAGCCAGTCTCTTTATAAGAGTATGTACAATGTGAATAAATAGTTATCGATTAAAAGCACGTAATAAATAATATATATCCTTGCGATTATATATTATATAATTATTATATAGTTATATTTTAAATGTTATCCTAAAAAAACAAAAAACGTGATTCAGCATTTCCTTTAAACGAACGACACTACTTTTAGAATATAGTTTTTCCCACCTAGTGGTAGTCATAGAAACTATATCCAAATTAAATTTACTGTGTATGTATTTTTCTATTTTGAATATCTTATATCTCGTTGTAGTTTTTTTATTTAACATAAAAAATTATCCAAAAGCAAAAATATTTGCATTTTTGGTAGACAAACATACATAATTTCTACAAGGATAGGCCACTTTAAAAGTTGAAAAAAATATTTAACATATATCTGTTATTTCACTTTCTGACATTTGAGACAAGGGGTACTAGGGGTAACGAAAAGTAATCTCGTTTTTGTTTCCTTAAATTCAAATGTTTCTAATTATATGCTTTCGTTTCTTTTCAAATGAATTTGATTTAGAGGGAAAGAACCCTTCTTGTTCATCAATTTTCTGTTAATAAAAATGGTTTTCCTCTAATCAGAAAAAATAACCGACTACATTTTCAACGAGAATCACATTCGACATTCATGCTTTATGAGTTTCGTAAAGGTAAAAAGGCAACGGAGGTAACCAAAAAAATTTGTGGGGTTTATAAAGATGATCTGAGTGTCCGCAACGGCCAGCGGTGGTTCAGAAAAAGTTAGGTCAGGCAATATGTGACTTCTCAGATTGGCATCGTTCAGAGAGACCAGAAGAGTTGGACAACCACCTTCTGAGGTCAGAGGTCGAGTCAAATCATCCAACAGTTGTCCGAAAAACTTAATTATTCTTGGTCTAGCGTTAAAGAACATCTTAAACAAGTCGGGAAAATCAATATACAATGAGTGTGGGTTCTACACAAACTATTAGATGACAAAAAAGCCCAGCGCATAACAATTTGCAATTCATTGATAACCAGACATGAGAAACAACCATTTCTTCATCGGATTGTTACATGAGATGATAAATTGGTTCTTTATGTTGACATCGATCGCAAGAATCAGTGGCTGAGCCCTGGCCTGAACCCAATTCCGACAGCCAAACCAGGTCTACACCCGCAGAAAGTCTTGTTGTCCATTGGGTGGGACAGAGTCGGCATAATTCACTTTGAGTTATTGAAATCGAATCAGACTGTAACTGCAGACCCTTATTGTCAACAGCTGGACATTTTGCATCAGGCTCTCATCGAAAAACGTCCAGCACTGATCAACAAAAAAGGGGGTCATTATGCAGCATCAGAATGCGAGACCACACTCTGCAAGAATTCCTCAGAGGTTTGGATTGGGTAGTCCTGACTCACCCTCCATACTCTTCTGACATTGCCCCTTCAGATTACCATTTATTCAGATCTGTGCATCACTTTCTCAGCGATAAAACCTTCAGAAATATTGGTAGCATCAAAAGAGCTCTCACAGAACTCTTTGTCTCAAAGGAAGCTTCCTTCTATCAACAAGGAATTGAAAGCTTGATTTTTAAGATGACACGTTGTCATTAATAATAATGGAGATTATGCAACTTATTGAAAAATAAATATTTACCTTTAAAAAATCTTTTACTCATGGGCGTCCGCAGGGGGGGGGGGACAAGAGGGGCGCTTGCCCCCTACTTGGAAAATGAGAAACATAATTCTTTATTTATTTATTCGGCATATGTATATGAATTTTTTATCCAATTCACAATTTCACACTACTTTGCCCCTTCTGGAAAACTTTCTGCGGACGCCCACATTTTTACATAAGGAAAAAAACGACATTACTTTCCGGTACCCTTTAATACTTAGGAAAAACATCTGGGATGCAACAATAGAAATTTATGTAGATTTGACAAGTTTTGGTGATTCGTCTCCTGCTAAGAACGTGTATTATCACACAGAAAAACAGACCCGGTTAACTTTGCAAATATTACATTTTTCACTGTTTTCAATAAAATTATGGTGTGCTGTAATGATGTTTTACCTACTGAAATAACCAATGATTTTAATCTATTTACGAATGTGCTCACCAGTTTTAATGTAAACAACCCTTTGGCAGTAATAGGATGAGAAAATAACCTGCTTCACTGGGTAGGTTGAGTCACTGATGAGAAAACTGCCCATACTTTGTCAAGCAGCAAAGAGAATAACGTTACTGATTCCAACTGATAACTCAGCAGGTCCAGAATAACCAACAGCAAGTAGTAAAAGAAGCAGCAAGAGCTCTGATAGATCAGGCCCTCCAAGTGAGACCACCATTCTAGTTAGTGGATACCGACTTCATTCTGGCAAATGGCAATAGATTAGATGACAGTACATAGGCAGATCTCCAGCTGTTTCTAGAAAATGTTTACAGATTGAAGATAGTCATCTCCAACTTCGGATATAGCATTGACATCTTCAGGATGAACGTACTGTAGAAATTGATGAATTGATGTTCCATGGGAAAGGAGCAGTGGACCATACACATGTATGTGGTGGAGGGAATAACAGTACCCCTGTATCTACAAATGATGTTTCTTAGTTTGCTATGGACAAAATGTAGTATGTCAGTACCGTGTAGCATGTTTATACAAAACATTGACACTTATTTTGTGAATATTTTTACTTCTATAGAACTGTTTCTTGACGTTCGATAGCCATTGTGAGGTATGTATGCTTATTGAAGTATTTGATGTTTGTTTGACGTTAAGCACAAAGCTACACAATGGGCTATCTGTGCTCTGCTCACCACGGGTATCGAAACCCGGTTTCTAGCGTTGTAAGCCCGCAGACATACCGCTGTGCCACTGGGGGGGGGGGGTTGTTGAATGGACGGCAACTGCCTGTTGTAGAACACAAGTACAGAGGACGAAGTTTCGAAAGTCTTCCGCGTTTCGCCTTCAAGTCAGTATGTGCATGGTGTATTCATCCAGCTTGAGATGCCAGTATCTAGATGTCATCCAGCTTGAGAAGCCAGTATGTAGATGCCATCCAGTTCTAGCTGCCAGTAGCTATATCTCATCCAACTCGAGCTGCCAATATATAGATGTCATCCAGCTTTAGCTGCCAGTATCTAGATGCTAAATATAAAGTGTTGAACCAATGAGAACTTTTCATCATGTCCATATATTATCTGTTCACGGTAAGGTAAAGGTGTTAAAGTGAGTTACCATGTTCACCCATCTAAACATTGAGATAGAATTTTGCTGTACCTTCCATCTTCCTGACAATCATTATTGTTGGTGATCTAGCACTCTCTAAAGGTTGTATGACTCTGTCCTTCATCATCTACTGTGTCTCAGCGCTGGCCACATACATAGTGCTCCAGGGACGCCAGCACTTTATCAGGCTTGTCATCTGTATCTGTGTTGTGGTGAGTTACTGTTGTTCAACCCAATCAAATATCTGGTCTCACAGATACGTCAGCCAACAATTCACTGCTTTTTCATTCTGTTGCATCTAAGTTTAATGAAAGCAATCGAATATATCACAATAAGTAAGTAAATAATTAATGTCGTTAACTATTTTTCCCCGTAAACATCAGATGCGTAAGTACGCTGTAAATTTAAACAAATTCAGAGATTCCAGAAAAAAAAAAAACTTACTGTTGCTTTCCCGAGGTGTCGGTGTAAGAGCTACGGTAGAAACCGGCGAGGTTGTTATTAAGATTTCCTCTGAACTTCATAGAAACTGTGTAATTTGCATGACTCTTCAGACTTTTATCCAGATGTAATATGTAAAACTGGAGAAGTTCATCGCGGCTTGTGGTTTTTACGCTCGGCTCTGTGCTACTGTTTGAGTCCCAAAGCTTTACTGATTCTGGATGGATGGTGAGGTCATTGATATGAAGAGAAATGTTCGTGGTAGGCTGCAAGCAGTGGATTTTGATCTGCACTTCTCCGTCAAATGTGAAGTTGTTAGGGATAAGGTATGGTTGGAGTTGGACCGAATAGTGGATCGGTATGATGCTGCGAGGGAGCAGTACATACGGATAGGTTATCACTTGTGGTTCGGACGGGCTGGAACTATTGGGTAGTGCCTCAGACTCAGATTCGAACGCCGAACATGGCCCTAGGTAGCCAACAAGCAATCCAACTGCAACTGTGATGCTGAGAGCTATCACCACAAACAAACCCACAACCCAGCATTCCAAAAAATAGCCTTTGCGCTGCTTATAAACTACGGAACCGTCTGGAGCGTTCCCGCTCTCTTTTCCCTTCTCTGCAGAGTCCATGCCGAGTCCCTTGACTCTTCTGACGAAACTATCTTTATGCCTTCTCGTACTATTGATCTCTTCGCGTGACGGAGGCGCCGTTACCCTCGCGGCTTAACTGGCTACTAGAAACTTTAGCTAGGGTTAAAGTTCACTTCCTGTTCTAGCAAACGTGTTAAACTAATTAGCGTGTGTAAAATAGTGCACATAACCAAACACGTGGTATTCGTTATACATAGTTGAAACCTTAAAAACGTATTTTGCAATGGTTACAAAAAGATGAATTGCATGTGCTACTAAGATAACAATTATTCGTTAAAAAAAAAAAAGAAGTACTGAAAATTTCTCGATAGATAAAACACAGTCGTCAATACCTGTTTTATAACATGACAAATTCAACGTTCACAAAGTTTATTACTAGTTCAGAAGCTCCCATAAGCAATGAATGACGTAGTTGAGTCGGTGAACCAAATACTAGTCATGACAAGAAAGAGGAATCAAAGCGGAAACCGTGTTGTTTTCTCAAAACGTTTGGTGCAAAAACTTCCTTTATACGAAAACACATTCTGAAAAACCGGTCGGAAAATGTTTTTCAGGAAAACATTTTTGATAAATTTCATAAGATTCGCATATAGATACCATAAAGTCTAACAACAAGAAACATACATTTTGTTTACCTTCAGGGCTTATGAAGCTAAAATTCCGGACTCGACCCCCTGCGACGTACAGAGAGTAACTTTGCAGAAAAACAATAAAAAACAACAATTTATGTACACATACACATTTTAATGTAAATAATTTGATCTGCAAGTGACTGTGCAATAGTACACTCTTATTAGAACGTTTTTAACTAACAAAACCAAAAGTAGCTCAGAATGCCGATAAATCGAAAATGATAAATGGTGAGTTTTGTACTCGCAAGCATGGGCGTCCGCAGGGAGCGGGGCAGAGAGAACTTGCCCCGCTGGAAAATGAGAAAGATAATTCATTCTGCATATGTATATGAATTTTTTATTCAATTCCCAATTTCACACTATTTTTGCCCCCCACGAAAAACTTTGCCTCCCCCCCCCGGAAAAAATTCTGTGGACAGGTTTGGCTTATTTCGGCTCAAGTGACGTATGCAACTTTTTCATATTCATTACGGCAAACTTTTTAATCTTTACCATTTTTTAAAACTCCTGAAAAATAAAGGTTGACTATTTGAAAGCGCCCGAGTTTCTGGGCCTTTCGAAATCTTCTTAACTTTTTTGTTATCCTGTGTGCTAATTCTTTTATCATGATTTGTTTTGAATATTCGCGCAATTCTACACAACTGTTATCTGTGATTGCTGTGGACGGCTAGTGCAGATAACCCTTACTTAGAATTACGCGAATAAAGACAGCTAATTAACAGCACACACCACCTACTCTTGGACTACTCTTCCCTAATAGAACAGTGGGGTTTGACCTTTATTCCTATACTGTACCCACAAGCCCCAAAATGTGGAGCGTGATTGTGCAGTAGAATGTATCACATCCAGGAATATGCCTGGAGAAAAATTCTTACAATTTAATAATCTGGAATTAGCACTCATTGTCACGTAAGTTCACAGTTAGCAAATTAAATTCATATCTTAAGCCTAGATTTGTCCATGGGGCCAAGGATCCCGTTGCCCCACCAAACACATTTTTCTAGCTAGGTAAGTGTGGGATCATGACTTCGTTAGTTATAAGATCTATAATAACAACATAAAAAACATAAAATGACTCAACATGTTTATTCTATTTTGCTGGACTTTGCGCAAAGCTACACAAGAAATATCTATGCTTGTCATCCTTAATTTGGAACAGGTAGATTAGATGAAAAGTAGGTATTCAACAGCAAACTTTAGAACTATTTTCGTCTAATAAAATAGTGTGATCTGAACCCTCAGATACACAGCCCGGTAAGCTAAAAACTAGGCAAGGCCCAGCCTTGGCTACTACTAATTGTTAGTGTTTGTTGTAATGAATTTGATACGACCAAAAAGTTGAGGATTATTCGAACCTCTGAAACGGTATGTACGTTTTGTCTACAGAGTTATATCTGATTTATATAAGTCATTGGAAATTTTTTCGGTCTTAAAACTGGACGACAAATGTGCTGGTCAACGAAGTGGTCAATGATGAAAAAATTGTTTTCATTAACTGAGTTAATATAAATCAGCTACGTGTAATTTGGTTTTAAGAAAAAGAAAAGGATATATAATACCAGGGCAGAGAGGTTTCGTTTGTAGTTAAGCACAAAGCTACACAATGGGCTATCTGTTCTCTGCCCACCATGGGTATTGAAACCCGGTTTCTAGCGTTGTAAGTCCACTGTGCCACTGTGAGGCGAGGTGAAGGGAAAGTTTATATTGTTAGCAGAAACACTGTTTATTTTGATAAATAAAGTTTCGAATGGCATTTTGTTATGAGAGCTTTAGTTTCAATTAGTTTATGTCTAGTTAACCAGTATTCACTTTACATTACAAATGATGGAATGAATGAGGCGAAATAGCTTCAAATACCAACGTCATCAACATTCTTGTTGTCTTAGGAAAACAGTGGGAATTTCCTGCTTTGACAAAAGTACTTTTAACAGAACATATTTAATTCTACTATAATATATTTAATGATAAGTAATTGTAAGAGATAATGAAGTGAGCACAAAAAATGATCACACAAATTTTGAAATTATCGGACAATTACGTAGAAATAATTCGTATAACTACGTAGAAATAAGTCGGATAAGTATGTAGAAATAAGTCGGATAATTATGTAGAAATAAGTAGGATAATTATGTAGAAATAAGTCGGATAATTATGTAGAAATAAGTCGGATAATTACATTAAAATAAGTCGGATAAGTACGTAGAAATAAGTCGGCTAATTATGTAGAAATAAATCGGATAATTACGCAGAAATAAGTCGGATAACTACGTAGAAATAAGTCGGCTAATTATGTAGAAATAAGTTGGATGATTACGCAGAAATAAGTCGGATAAGTACGTAGAAATAAGTCGGCTAATTATGTAGAAATAAATCGGATAATTACGCAGAAATAAGTCGGATAACTACGTAGAAAAAAGTCGGCTAATTATGTAGAGATAAGTTGGATAATTACGTTGAAATAAGAACTGTCGAAGATAGTGTAATCAAAATATCTGCCTAAGGTCAGTTTAAGCTACCCATCTTTCTGACCACCATGTTCAAAGGTCACATAAGCGTTGTTGACCAGCTTTTATGCCAGAAGACAACGTGAAACTAATTTCCCTAAAGTGAAGCTTTCTAATACTTAATTCCACTTACCTAGTTTTGTTTTAATTTTATTTTTTAACTCTTTAACACTATACTGTATTATTTCGTTACCATACCTATATACATATGAAGTAATATGCCAATCCTATTTGCTGTATAAAAAAACAAAAAAACAATCGACACGGAAAACATGGAAAGTTTGATTTCAGCAAATAATAGAATTGCAAATTCTGAGCGATATTGATTACTGAAAGTTTAATTCCCAGCCATCGGTTAAATTGCTAAACGAGTCGAATGGGTATGTGATGTCTCTGAAGAAAACGCTGACTTCTGTAGGAAGTAAAATTACAAATCGCGTTGATTTTATACACTTTTTACAATCTTTCAAAAACGTCTTTGGTTCACGTCGTTTGAAATGCACAGTTAGGAGGTACGAACAGTTATAAAAAAATGTTGTTGAAGTGGATAACCTACTAGGTGGTAAACGACGTTTCGTCCTACTGCTGCATATCTGATGAATATAAAGGAAGAGAAGAGAAACGGCGTCTAATAATAAATTGATTATCATAATGCTTTTCTTCTCTCTTTTGGTTAGGGCGCTCGATTCATAACCATGGTCGCAAGATCGAATCCCGTCCCCGAATATATGCGCCCTTTCAGTCATGAGGGGAGGCGTTATAATGTGACGGTCAATCCCATTATTCATGGATAAAGAGTAGTCGAAGAGTTGGCGGTGGGTGGTGTTAACTAGCTGTCTTCCCACTATTCTACCATTTCAAAATTAGGGAAGGCTAGCGCAGATAGCACTCGAGTGGTTTTGCGCGAAATTGAAAAGAAACAATCTTGTTTTTCTTTTTTGGAGAAATACTACCCTGAAAATGTAGTAGTAATTCATGTAATAATTCTACTAATTCATGGACAAACGTGATTTTCAGCTACAACCTATGTTAACTTAACATGTGGAATTCTTATGTATTGTACTCCATCACAAGTAAAATATATTATTTAATATATATTTACGAACTCTATAAATATAGTCACTCACATAGTGTCTGATAGAAAATAAACTAACCCATCTAACACGTCAGAAATATCAACCTATTAACTTAAACAGCTAAAACACAAATACAATATCTAAGAGAGAGAGAGAACAATTGAAACTTATACCCTCCAAATAATTTCACTTATAAAATACATTACTGCAACTAACTCATCATAAATATTAACTTAAATAACAAAACGTTTTTTTTTATGTATGTTTACATTTATTTTAATTCGTCATTTATGCTAAAAGCTTATATATATATATATATATATTTTGAGGTACATTATCACGTTGAATACATTTCATTATGAAGCAATATATTCATAACTACAGTTCTTTTGTTAGAATACACTGATATAGCATACTTTTCTTCAAAGAACTATCGGAGCAGCACAAGATGGCAAACATGAATAGAGTCATTAAGAGTACTGAATAGCAGGATTCAAGATAATAACCCGGATATTAATCTGCCGATCCTGGGATATGAACATAGATTGATGAAGTTCATCAAAGAACTACAAGTACTGCGCATAAACGACTGCTTCCTGTAGTCTTAAATCTTGTCTTTTGACTAATGATCGCACTTAGATCTATCATTAAGTGTACCCAACTCATACGTAAATTCTCTTTATCTATGGCTGAAATGATTATTAATTTACCATAACTTCTGCTAACTAATAGAAAATTGAAATGTTTTTCGTGGGCATGATTTTTAATAGTTTTATAAATTTCGGTTCTTTTTCTTCTTACCAGATCAGCGAAGAAAATGGCTGTTTATAAAGTCGTGCAGAATTTTTGGTAAAATTTTCAAAACAAGAAAGTACTTATTTATCCAACTACGTAACTTATTCAGTGTCAAATTTCGTATCGTATTTATAAATACATCTATTACAATTAAATTTGCTTACAATATTCTTTAATTTTCTATATGTTTGTTTGTTTTAAAGCACAAAACTACACATATATACATATGTATTTGCTAACGCAAATTTGATTTGTTGGCCCGTCATGGCCAGGTGGTTAGGGCGCTCGACTCGCAATCTGTGGGTCGGGGGTTCGAATCCCCATCACACAAACATGCTCGCCCTTTCAGCCGTGGGGGCGTTATAATGTGACGGTCAATCCCACTATTCAATGGTAAAAGAGCAGCTCAAGAGTTGGCGGTGGATGGTGATGGTGGATCCCTGTAGTCTTTCACTGCTAAATTAAGGGCGGCTAGCGCAGATAGCCCTCGTGTATCTTTGCGCGAAATCCATAACAAACAAACTACACAATAAGATATATCTCTGCTGTGCTCACCACGAGTTTTCAGCGGTATGACACATCAGACTTACCGCTGAGCCATAGTGGGGGGGGGGGGGGCGGAGGGTCTTTACTTTCTAAAACTGAACATTTTTAACAGTTTTGTTTACGCTGTCAGTCTATTGACGATCTTTTATGTTTAAATGATATAACTTAATATACATATATTGAAATATAAAGGCGGCTTTCACACATGACTACAATAGCGAAACGTAAAAAAAAATATTTTCTTATTTCAGGATGTTGCTCACGTCCTACATTCCTATTTTGTATAGAGCGCTACTAAAGAATTAGCCGAAAAGCGCCAATCGTATGAATTCACTAAAAAATGGGTAGAGCAAGAAAAACATAACTTATACTTGTTTGGATTATTGGTTTAAAGTTTCTATTATTTCATTTCTCAATCGCTGTCTAAGTCCAAATCTTACATCCCTTCTTTCTAATTATTACATTATCTTTCTTACATGTGAGAGCATGTGGTTACGTGTCACAGTGAGGAGCTCGGTTTCCGCGGTTCGTATCCGGGTGGCGCCTATAGACCGTCAGTGCGTTATAAGAGTAAGAGTCAAATTCCACTAGGCATCCTGACAAGATTGGAGATGGGCGGTAATCACTAGTTGCCTTCCCTCTGGTCTGTCACTTCAAAATTAGAGACAGTTAGCGCACATAGCCCGCGCGTAGCTATGCACGAAATCCAGTAAAACAAACAAACTTATATTCCATACCAATGCTGTAGTCGTTTTGTTATCTAAGACTATTTTATTTCTATACGCTTATATAGACTACCTAGAATAAATAACGTTAAACTGATGGCTATTCATTCCATGAGACCCGGCATGACCAAGTGGTTAGGGCGCTCGACTCGCAATCTGTGGATTGCGGGTCCGAATCCTCGTCTCACCAAACATACCGAGAGGTCGTTAAAATGACGGTCAGTCCCACTATTCATTGGTAAAAAAGTAGCACTAGAGTTGGCGGTGCGTGGCGAGGACTAGCTGCCTTCCCTCTAGTCTTTCACTGCTAAATTAGAAACGGCTAGCGAAGATAGCCCTCGTTAAGCTGTTCTCGAAATTCAAAACAAAATAAAATTATTT
>NW_013666875.1:223603-241922 GCF_000517525.1 Limulus polyphemus | reverse complement strand
TAAAATGACGGTCAGTCCCACTATTCATTGGTAAAAAAGTAGCGCTAGAGTTGGCGGTGCGTGGCGAGGACTAGCTGCCTTCCCTCTAGTCTTTCACTGCTAAATTAGAAACGGCTAGCGAAGATAACCCTCGTGTAGCTTTGCGCGAAATTCAAAACAAACTAAAATTCATTTCTTCTAACTGTACGATCCCAGTAACATAAAATAGTATGCTAAATTTACTTACTTACAAACGACAGTAGTATTTCAACTCGCTCTTAACTACTAATGTATTTACGGAATAAGTTGATGATGTTTTATAGAGAAAACAATTTTAAGCTCACGCTTATAGCCCTTGAAGGCAAAGATATCGACGTAATGATTAGCTCATACATAACATCTGTTTTCTTCAATGGTATATTCCATCTGGAAACCGCTAAAGTTTCATATCGCAGCTTCCACTGTGACAAGTTTCTGCGAAGTTAACATTGTGACAAACTTTACACAGAATCTCTACTGTTCGTGAACTCTGGCCTTTAAGACAAAAATAATTTATAAGTGCTTGGGAGGACTTCATAGGTTAGTGGTCGAATACATCTGTTGAGATCCTAATTTTTTCGGTAATTGTTTTCATGAAACAACTATTGATCACGTGGTGCGTTCGAATCTTGTGAAACTTTGACTTGGAAATCTTCGAAAATCTAAAATTATTTTTATTATTTTGTTAACTGTGCTGGATTTGCTCAGCTTCTTTTAAATGGTGTTTTTTGGAGCGAATGATTTCTTTTTTCCTAATAGACATGAGACATTGCTACAGATTTGGTTTGGAGCATGAGTCTGCTGTTCTAAATGCTTCCATGGAGAACAATGGAGGCTTCCTTCTTGTATCCTTAGGATATACATCGTTTAGCAAAATCGCTATACATATATCTTCCTACGTTAAGAGTTGTACGTATCTTACAGCCATGATATATCCATGATAGTATTGCATTGTTAAATGCTCTGGTATTCTCCTTGAAGCAAATATGAAGGTGCTAAATATGTTGCCCTGTTGCCACGACTCGCATTTGCAGCGATATGCCAAAGTATCAGCTTATGAATGTTGTGGCATAGTGGTATGTCTGCGAACTTACAACGCTAGAAACGAGGTTTCGATACTCGTGGTGGGCAGAGCATAGACAGCCCATTGTGTAGCTTTGTGCTTAACTTCAAACAAACTCTCTGTACAGTGACAGCAAAAAATGTAGGTATATGAATGCGTGACAAACTCTTAAGATCACATACGAAGAAAATCTTTGCAGGTGGGCAATTCCACTCAATGCTGTTGCTTCAAAATTTCTAACATTTCAAATCTTCTTGCATCTCAAATCTGCACGATATCATTATCTTAGATAAATACGCCTTCTCTACTACTTAAGTTTCTCTCCATTTCCCGTGCCCGGCATGGCCAGGTAGTTAGGGCGCTCGACTCGCAATCTGAGGGTCGCGGGTTTGAATACCCGTCACACCAAACATGCTCGCCCTTTCAGCCGTGGGGGCGTTATAATCCCACTCTTGTTTCAATAATTTCCGCTCACTGGATCGGTTTTGAACTTTAAACTATTAAGAAACAAGAGGATGAATGAGGAAATCGTTAACCATGTGCTGAATGACTATGATTAGTGACATCAGTTGGATGAGAGTGAGCGATTTCGCGTGTTACAATAAAGTAAGCACTCATAGGTCAGTGAAATTGATTGAATATCCATCGCAATTTTTGCTAATTATGTTTGATTGGTTGTTTGTTTGTTATAGAGCTATCTTCTGTATCCACCGCGGGAAATGGAACCCCATAATTTAGTGTTCGTAATCCTACCTCTGTCCCACCTGAGGACTGCAAATTATGTATGGTGAAAAATATCGTAGGAGATATGGATCTCTATGTTGTGTGTTTGCATTAAGACGTTTATTGTTAAAACATTACACACCTATACTTACACACGTATTCAACATATTACAAAAAAAAGGATATAATTTTTTATCGGTAACCATTAATCTCAACATTAAATTATATTGACCTGTTTTATTATTTCAGGAGCAGGGTTTGGCTTAGTAATTAGCTAGCCTTGGATGTAGATCCGAAAGATAATGGCTACAAAAACATGCTTCAAACTCTGGGGTCGCAAGCACCCTTTGAGCTGTTGTTGTTGTTTGTAATTAAGCACAAAGCCACATAGTGGACTATCTGTGCTCTGCCCACCACGGGTATTGAAACCAGGATTCTAGCATTGTAAGTCCGCAGACACACCGCTGTGTCACTGGGGGACGAATCATGTGAGAATGGCCGTCAAATCTCACTATTCAATCAGACAAAATTGTTAGCAGTGAATTTTGTTGATTATCTTGCCTTCCCTCTAGTCTATTAGCCCAAAATTAGGAACTGCTATACGCATATAGCCTTTTATGTAGGTTTCGTCGAAAATACTAAAATAAAGCATTATCGTATCAGCTTCCTACATATATTTACGTAGTTTGGCTTATATTTAACGATTAAAAGTGTCTATAACAAGCAAATATAAAACATCAAAATTTTCAACATGAACATGACAATATAAAATATTTCTTCAGTAACCAACATTATATAGTTCTATAAGATAATTAAATATTTCGATAATTCTTAAAGTTATCATTGAGGAATCACGTCATTAGAATATTTAATTGTTATGTATATAATTTAAAAGCATACAATATAGATTTAGAGAAAATGGGTAGTCACATTACATTTTTCAAAACGATTTTAGTCCTCGAAGTCCATTGTGATAACAAATTGTTTGTGGTAGTTTTGTGTACAACATTAAACTGAAAACTCTAAGTAAACATGGGTAATCACATGAAATTCTTCAAAACGATTTTAGTCCTCGAGGTCCAATGTTGTAGCAAGTTGTTTGTGGTAGTTTTGTGTACAACATTATACTGAAATTTCTATGTTACTCAGGCAACAGTGGCTACAATATAAATACAGGCTCTTAATGAAGGTTGAAAATCCATTTCTTGGTCATTCTAAATTCCTCGTTTCATTGTAGCCACAATTCCCCACCCATCTTCCGCGTCTTTATTAAATTAAACATCATGCTTATTTCAAACTACACTGTAAGTTTAAACTATCGGATTTAAATATATTGCTTAACACTGTAGTGTCCGTTATCTTAAACTGTTATGTTAGCATTTATTTATATTGTACTAAACCGTTCATTTAATTATTACTCATCTTCCTGTCTTGATTGGTACACTGGTACTGCCTACACTGTTGCTAATGTATTTGATACACGTGGAGTTTATAACTAACTTTAAATCACTCTTCTAATCTCCTTTTATAACTTTTCTACGCTCGTCTTGGTGTTATTCAAAATTAATGGCTCTCTTTCTCAAGAATCCTAAATTCGGCTATGTTCCAGGTGTATCCGTAATATTCTAGAATAATACAGTCGCAGTAATAAGTGTCCTACTGTTCGTACGATGGCAGACAAAAGTTTTAACTAAAGAAGTAGTGATTTTGTACAGCCAGATACCCATGTCTCCATCTCATATAAAATGAAATGGTGTATAATGTAGAATTTAGGTTTACAAATCTTAAACTTTTCTTTTTAGTAACCTACAGACAAACAATGTCCTTCTTTACTGACACTGTATTTTCTTTCTCACAGACATCACTGGAAGAAAATACCTTTTGCTATGTACACGTTTACGGAGAGTGATAAAATATGACTTTTTTTACTGACTGTCCATAAATGTTCGGACGTTTGGCAACCCCGTCGAATAAATCAGTTAATTTTGTGAAATCACGTCTAAAAACAAAGGAAATCTCTTTAACGTGCTTTCAAAAATTTATCG
Source organism: Limulus polyphemus (assembly GCF_000517525.1). Lineage (NCBI taxonomy): Eukaryota > Metazoa > Arthropoda > Merostomata > Xiphosura > Limulidae > Limulus > Limulus polyphemus. Next base: position 238,073 of record NW_013666875.1, on the reverse strand, counting down.
AACAGTGTGGAAAAAAAAGCTTCTCTTAACTATAATGTGAAGTAAATTTGTCATATAAATTTTCATTAACGTTTACAATCCGGTAACGAGTACAACATGACAAAGACAATGTAACGCCCATATATGTTATATATATCTACACACACATATATTTGTAGAGAAAAGATCTATAGGAGAAACAAAACACTTGCAGATTCCAGTGGAAAATTGTCTGGTATCTTCTGGACGCAGCTTAGTCGGTAAAGGATCATCTTCACAGCATGAAGACGTCTCATCTGAGATGTAATTTGAACTAGTGAACGGTAAATCAAGCCACGTGTGGGCTCGGTTAACTGTTTTGCGTGTCAGTGGCTTGGGGATAGCAGGGAAGATTTTGTGAGCCTGGGATTGTCAGATGATGTATACGTTGTTGGAAAAGAAGAAAGCTGTGATGAGGTGTAGAATTGTATCCTGTCTTGCCGCGTGTGTCGGAAAGCAGGGGAGGGGCGATATTGAAGCAGTTAGGGAAGAGAATTGTTTGTTGGGTTCTGAGCTCTGCTAGCTCGCTTCATACAGTGATTGTGTTAAGCTACTGATCAGCTCACGATGAGAATTTTTCACTTTATAAACAAGGTACTGCTAGTCGATAAATGACGTTTCGTGACGTAAATGATAAATTCAACCACAAAATAATAAAAACAAATCGATTGGATAAAATCTTCAGCGAATCTTTTTACCCTTTTTCTCATTGGTTGAGAAAATGTACATTTCGATGCCAACAGTCAACACAACGATTTTTCTAACGATCTTGATTTTTCTCTGAAACCAAACGTGAGTGGTCAGTTTAGTGACATTCGACCCCGCAGTGAAAGAGAGATAAAGTCTAGAGAAAAAGCCACAAGACCTGACAGACGACTAGAAGCAAGATAGGTCAGTCAAGAAATGCTCGTGGCTTCTTGCGGTAGATTTGTATCGTGTACAAGCGTGAATAAATATGTTGAACAGGTTTGAAAGTTGTTGTTTTTTTCTCTTCTGATTCAACACAACAGTTTTCGCGTAAAGTTATACAGAGGGTGCATATGAACATTCTTAATTTTGAACTGATAGAGTAGAGAGAAGACAGCTAGTCAACAACACTCACAGCCAGCTCTTGGATTGCTTTTATCTGACCGATTTGTGGGATTTTACAGTCACTCCTAGCTCACCTACGGTACTAAAGTGCGAAGAGCAATCTCGTGGCAGCGAGCCTTGAACCACGAACTCTTGGCTTCACAACCACTAGTTACACCAAGTCTTCATAACATAGAAACCTAGTTTCACACAGCGAATATATATACATGCATACTTTCTTTTCTTTCCAGTCTCTTTGATATATTTCAAAATGTTTAACTCTTAACAATTCATATTTTAACATTTAATTTTGTTTCCAGAATAAACCGTAACGTCAGTATAGGAAGTTTTTCATATTTTAACTCGAATAGTGAATTTCAACTCTGGCACTAGAACTATAAAATTCAGTTTACATTTCCTACAATTTCAGCTTTATCCAAGCCCCACGAACACAAGAGAAAACTCACCAGAACTATACTTACAAAGGGACTTCAAATGAGAAACTCGTGCTTCAGAAGGATTCCAAGGCGAACAGTACTGACAATTGACAACACACTAGCATGTACATACATACAGAATAACATATAAAATTTTCACAGAGCAAACTTTACGTAGAAGAACTACATTCAACCAAAACCCATTTCACAGTAACACGAACATTTGGTAAATGTTATCCTATCTAAGCAAAAGGGATTGAGATTGCTCTATATTCCTACTAGTACGTAGAAGCAATAACCAGGGAAAACGGAGAGGAATTCCAAAAAGTCATGTTAAACCAAGAAGGAGCACGCGACTGTAAGGATATCTTACCTTGGGGAAAACTTGGTTGCTACAGTCTCAAAGTGCAGGTGTAGTAACAGTCAGAAGAAAATTTCTGGCAACAAACAAAGACTTGAATAATTCAGAAATGTAGATATACTAAAATAATTATGATAGATGGGTAATATCTAAAATTACGAATAACACCCTCTGTTCGCCTTTCCCTTCAGCTCGGCTCGATCGACTTTTATGCTAAAATTAATGAGCCGACTAACCGTTAACGTTGTATCTCCCTTGATCGAAAGATTAAGATGTGTTGAGATGCGAAAACATCGTGGTAAAAATCCATTTTTCTTCATCAAAATCAATAAAGTATTTACATAAATTAAAGTAAATGTGATAACCTTACCTTAAAACAAATCAGAAAAGTCTGTAGCTCTTGAATTTATCAAAGTAAAATTGTGATCAGCAAAGTAATTTTGCAGTTGACCACAATAAGAGAAGCATACAATCTATCACCGAATAGTGGAATCTGACTTTCACTCTTATATCTTACTCAAGGCCCGAAAATACGAAGAGTGTTTTTCTTTGGAAACTGATCGCGAATCTCGGATTCACATTCCGAGTACACTACCTATAAAGAATACTTCGTTTCCTCACAAATGCAAAACCTAAAACAAAACCCTTGTTGAAAATTATTAAAATATGTTTTTGTTTTCACATAAATAGTAATTCTGATGAAGTTAACCTGATAATTAAATTATTTTGTCAGGGGGATCCCTTTATAAAAATCTTAAATCAATAGAACTAATTGAGGTTCAGAACAGTGGTCTTCAAATTTTGATATCAACAGAAATCAAAGTAATGAATATGTTTGTCTGAAAAAAAAACTCATGACAAAAATGTTACTTTAGCAATAATAAACACCACCTGTTACTTCTAAACAATGAAAATGGCTTTAATCACGACTTAAAATTTAGTTCATCTGTACAACGACTTCATTTAGTTTCTGCCTGGTTAAATGAAAACGGCCAAATCAGAATCAAGAGTTAAACGTAATTTTTAACTTAACCGGAGAAGAGAAATTATTAACATTTAACCCAAACTAAAAATACTTATAAGTAAGTTATAGCTCTTAAGATCTTAAAAGTAAAGCATCTGAACTAGAGTTACCTCTAAGTATAATTATAAATATGATCATATTACAAAACAGAGAGATAATAAACTCCCGTTCCACCAAACATGATCGCTCTTTCAACCGTGGGGACGATAAAGAGTAGGCCAAGAGTTGAAGGTTGATGGTGATGACATGCTGCTAAATTAGGGAAATCCAGCGCAGATAGCTCTCGTGTAGCTTTGCGCGAACTTCCAAACAACTCAAACTAGTCCAAATTGGTTTCGAGTTGCAAGGACAGCACGTAGAACACATTCTGTAAAAATGTCGCCAATTGATTAATACTGCTACTGGCTATTTCTGACATGTTAGTATTGGACCTCCTTGTGTACCGCTGTTTATCACTCCAATCCTGGTAGGCTAGATACTCATATCAGCTTTTCTCCAATTGATTAATAAAATTGTTGCCATAAAACGATACAATATCAAGTTGTGTATAGCTTTTTCCAACCTGAAATAAGTCGCATTCCTTCCCAGATTGATTGTGTCCAGCACCTCCCTATCCTACAGATATATAGAACTTATACAAGTATAATAGAATCCATTAAGAGAATTAGCAACATCACATGCTGGAAACTGTAGTCTCCTTTCCTGTCCCCTTATGGTATATGCCTGACAAACATTCATTTAATTGACTTTTCGTTATGAGTCTGTAACCTGTAATAGTGACAGAAGCTAATGATAGCATGGTTGAAATTAAGTATAGAATTCACAGATTATTAACACACAGATATAGTTGTGACAATTTCATCTCATCTCTTGAGTCGAAAGTCAGCAAACAAATAAAATAAGAGAAAAAGCCGCAGGTGACAGAAGCACAGATATTGTTTGTTACAAGTTACAAGTGCACTTTAACTAAAAAAAACTCTAAGTGATAAGAAAGCTTTAATAAATCTGTAAGATGCGCTTCATCTGCCGCCAGCTAATAAAAGCATTAAGAAATATAAATTTATCCTACTTCAGAACAATGACAAACAAAAATAAGAGAATGATTCATTAATAAAAGTTAGAATATTCCAATTCGCCAGACTGATGATATAGCAAAATACCAACAACAAAATAAACCATTGCTACACAGCAACTCTCTATGATGAACACAATAAAACAGGTTAGAAAAAAACAATCATTTTACAAAATTCTAACCCTTGTGAATTGAATAGTAATCTGGATAAACACTCAAGACTCAGATAACACAAGATTCAGATGAAAAATACTATATCTTGATCAATAAAAATAATACTATGCATAACTCTGTGTCCGAATGAAACAATTGAAATTAATATAATTCCAGAAAAGTAATTAAGCTGCAGAATAATATGAATGAAAAATTCGAAGTAATTGTAATTTTAGAAAAATCCCCAGTGCCAATCAGCCCTTATATAATTTAAACACAAAACTTTTCATGAAATAAAACTTTAAAAAATCTGCTCGTATTTTATGGTTCAAACAAAAGTGTGGCAAACGAAAACAGACCACATACTATTCTCTCACTTCGTATTGAATAATCACTTAAGATCTCCAACATAAATACTCAAGGAACAAAGATGATAAATAAACACTTGCTCCGGCTAAGCATGGCTCAGTTGCCAAAAATATACCAACATTGACCAAACATACATGATATTGGACAGATGTATAAACATGCAGGCGTAAAGAATGTACTCCACTCTCGCCATCTAACGGTTTAGAAACACACCATAGATGTCTGACGCCAACAATTATATAAAGCACTCTGATTACTACAAACAAAAACAAATTCAGTGAAAAATCAGAATAGGAGAGAAAATTGTGACAATGAGCAACTCCTAGGATAAGGTAGACCCAATTTAAAATGGAGAAATATGGTAAACGAAATTCAACATGGAGAAATAGGGTAAACCAAATCCAACTTGGAGAAATAGTGTTAATTAAATTCAACATAGAGAAATAGGATAGACCAAATTTAACTAGGAGAAATAGTGTAGATTAAATTCAACATAGAGAAATAGGGTAGACCAAATTCAACATAGAGAAATAGGGTAGACCAAATTCAACATGGAAAAATAGGGTAGACAAAACTCAACATGGAAGAATATGGTAAACCAAATTCAACTTGGAGAAAACAAGTATAAGTAAACAATTTTGCTTTCCTTAATTAATATTATTTCCTTAATAGTACGATAATTAACCAAAGCTTTTATATTTCTAAGTGATTTGTGGTTCGCAGGCTTAAGGTTCTTAGGCTACCTGGTGGCTATATATGTTGTAAAATCTACCCTTCCAAACAAACAAATATTAAGTACATGGCACTTGAAAAGTGCAACAATTTCACGCTTATATATATCTAGGAGAGAATACATCTTTATTTAGATATATTCATCATTACATTTCGTAAGATTTTCGTTGTATTCTTTTACATTTACTTAGCTCCTCGTGAACAGGATAATAGAAAGTTAGAAGCGTGCTTTAATTCTCACCTCAGACTAAAGTTACATACCTTAGTGATCATTTCAGAGAATTTATACTCACTTAGCCATGCTTTTGCATAATTTATCCTCTAGGGAACCCCTCCCCCAATAGCTCAGCGGTAAATATTTCGACTTATTACGCTAAAAACCGGGTTTCGATACTAGTGGTGGGCACAACACAAATAGCCCATTGTATTGCTTTGTGCTTAAAAACATACTAAGACATCTATGGTGTGGGTCATGCAGAGTTTAGTATAAATTGGTATAATCTAAAATTAAATTCTTCCTTGACTATGTATAACGAGAATGATCACTGACGTAGGTAATCAAGGATTGTGGGATACTGCATTAGGGATTCGGTGTGACTAGAAAATGTGTCACAGAAACAATTCTCTAATCTCTTGAATTGTGAACACGTGTCCTCCCTCAACTTCAGCGGCACTAAGGTCCTCAAGTTATTCCATAGAATCAAGCTAGCCATATTGTAAAGCCTGCAGCACATCTTCAATCTTCAAGGTTTGTGTAAGAATTAAATACTTGTTCTACACTATTGTTTGAGCCTTTCCTTTGCTCTCCTTGTTCAGTTTATTCTCCTTCGAGCAAATTCTTCTGAAACTCCCGTACTGCAAATTCAATACTTACTTGTCAGCTCCAGTTGTTCTCTGTGAATGTCATAAAAAAGAAAGATTTGTATTCCAATAAGAATATTGAAGTGACAACCTCGGGAAGAATGAGGCTTTAAACAATAACTTCAGAAAATCAGGTTAAGCAAATGCATGTCAATACAGAGACAACGCAGGTGTAGAAACTGTCCGTAGTAGATTTCTAAAGACAACCAAATTAAGTACAGAAATATACGTGGAGTTAGACATAAAAAAATGATAAGTTTGTAGAATCTGATGTTACGAATATCGCGAGTACATACTCAAAGAGAGAAATATGAGCAGCTCATTAACTTAAACGTGCACTGTATCTGTCTTAAGGAATTAATACGAACCAAGGTTCAGTGCTCCAGTACCGTTCCGAACAAATTACTTTAACTTCCTGTGCTTTTTGTGTGTGTATGTGTGTGTTTCTTTGCAACATGATGAGAAAATTAATTAATAGTATTTCTTATGCCGTCTTTCAGTGTTACATCCATATTAGTGATTAAACTATTTATGTCACATGAAACCGGAAGAAAGTAATTTATGACAATTCTTTTTTTCGCACGAGACGTTAGCGAAAATATGTTTCCTTCAAATAGAGCACTGGTTTCATTTTGAGGATGAATATTCACAAATAAAGATCGTTTTTTTTCTGCATTCGCAATTAATATTTTATCTAAATTTAATTAAGCTTGATTTAACATACATTTGTATTTTGATATCGCTTTGTCAATTAAAACGGTAAAGAAAATATATAAAAATCAACAAAACTTTCAAAATACTTTTCCAACGCCAGCTGAGAGAGATCTAAATAAAGTTAGTATGAAATGTATTCCAGCTACGTAAGCAAATAAATGTGACCCCCCCAAAAAAAAGATTTTACTTTGATGAACTAGTGAAAAAATACAACGATTCTGTAATTAAAACTATAAACGTTTTGAAGATTGGTGGCGACATATTGAACAAAATAGCAGCATTTGGACAAATTCATATTTTTTCGATCAACTGTTAAATACACACTTCTTATATAGAACCCCCCTCCCCCTCCTCGTGGTTTAGCGGTAAGCCTAAAGGCTTATAATGCAAAATACTGGGGTTTGATACACGTGGTAAGCACACCACAGATAACCAATTGTGTAGTTTTCTGCTCAACAATAAATAATTTTAACTGAATTTGGCTTAAGATTTGTCCTTACACAAGACGGGTCAAAAGATACTATACACTTGATATACTATACACTAAAGAAAATATTACGAAGACAATTGAAACCATTTTAATTATTGTTTGTTATAGAATAAGACATTATAAATTAAACTATGTTCTAAATGAAACAATTGTATAGTCACTTTTGCTCCACACTGTGTATCTTACTAAGGAAAGAAAAAATGTTTACTTCACAATCTATATCCCATATTATAAGTATTTCAATCTGTGTCATCCGTTGTTAGTCTGTATTCCTTGAATAGCATCTCAATTTATATACATTGTAATGCTAATTCCAATTATCTTCCCTATGTATAATGTCCATAACATTTTTTCATTTAAGAATATACAATTCTCTATGAAAAATACACGGCCTATGCTCCCTAAAGGCAATATCCATAACATTGTTCCACAAAAAGAAGATACTGCCTACGCTCCCTATACGTAATATCCATAACATTGTTCCTTATAAAGGAGGTACGGCCTATGCTCCATATACGTAATATCTATAACATTAGTTCATATGAAAACTACTCAAGGCCTGCGCTCCCTATTCGTAATATCCTTATCACGAAACCATTTTAAAGTGACACATGGGCTAAACGACTAGGTCAAGGACCGTTAGTCACAGGCTTAGCTATTCTTAACTTAGAGCAGTATCCGTGAAACTATGGGTATCGAAACGTTACTTTCATTGTAAATAAGGTATTTGAATAAATAATGATATTTTAATATTTGTTGACTGAACTTTTCCAGCTTTTCTTTTTAATATTTCACATACAATTCCTTTCTTTTGTTAGATAATTTTGTGAAATATACCCGCTCCCCCCCTAGTCTGGGACCCTCACTCTAGGTAACTGAAATACAGGGACAATAAAGACTAATGCATTGGTCCACAAATAACAAACAGCTCTTTTTATTAATACTATTTACAGTGAGATTCAAATATAAAACAGTTATCGATCAAATACACTTACTAGATACGAAACGCAAAGGTCAGGCCTTAATTAAACGAATTGGTGATATTTAAGAAAGAATACAGTGGACCATTTTATCTCTTATTTGAGTACCATCTTTTAATATTAAATTAATTTTAATAAAAGCACACTCCACCTGATGCTTCAGTTTCAATGAAATATCAGTTAACAGTGATTGGTTTACTTTTGAAAATAATAAGGATAATAATAATAAAATCCCCTCGAAATGTGGTGAAACGTCAGTAAACGTTCCACTACTGTCCTCTTACACTGGTGAGCAAAACAGACCATGTGTCACAACAGAGAGACCATAACTATTACGTCTATGTTGCACCGAATTAAGAAAACAATAGACCAAAGAACAAAAGTTAAAAAAAAAAAACCTCATGTTTTCAAAATTAGCGTTTCAGTTGCCATGTATCATTCTTTAGCCACACCAATCAGAATACGTATGTATATATACATACTCAAGAGGCACTGTCCATAGTCATGTGTAATTGGGAAGTGATTTGTAAAGGCTAACCTATTAACACATCAATCTGACGCACCAGCAAGCAGTTACAATCATGTACGACTTCAGACTATACAAATGAAATGTTACTGAATTTCCAACAACCAAAGTTCAGTAACAGTTAGAAACTTACCCTGTAGAAACAACACTTACAATAGATCACAACCAACTTAAGCCATTGAAGTCTGTAACACACGATATAGTCGTTTATTACTTTTATTGTTCAACATTAAAAATAATGTGTTTTTTAACGTTTTATAGGTATCATTTAGTTGAGTAGGATCATTGATGTGCCAAAAATACTTCAAGTGTGATATTAATGCTCAATATCGTCAACAGATGGCAGTACTAAACTCGTTTTCAAAGAAAACACGCGGAAGAATTTCCAGATGTGTTTGCCGGAAAGATGTAGAAGTAAATGCAACTACATCTGCGATAGTTACTACATTCTGACGGTATGCTCACTTTTTTTTGGAACTTGCATAAGAAGGAAAGCTGGAGAAGGTTCTTATTAATTATCTTCCTATTATTAGTTTATGACAACTGAAGAGACTATGCGATTTGCCGATCATTTTTGGGTAAGACTATTTTTTGTTTGTCCTTTGTATTTTTCTTATTAAGATTAGTGTAAATGATCTAGCTTTAAAAGTTCTTATAAAAACGATTATTCTAGCTTCGTTATGAATGTAAATTAATTGTTTTATTTTTTAAACTAAATTTCTATATTTGACTTATAATACTTTTTACTCATTAATTAAATTATGCTGTACAAAAAAGCTCTTATGATGATTAACTTGTATATCCTAGAATTTAATATTTGTTTGATTTTTTTCCTTTAAAGTCCTAAAAATTTTGGTTACATACCAAAGGTACGTGTAACAAAATATATACTTTAAAAAACTCCAATCAGAGTTTCTTTCAAACGTTCTCCAAAACCTCGTGTTAAAGTTTATCGCCTATAAAACATATAACGTAGTACTTTAATTTATGTTTCAGTCATTGTAATAGATATTTTCTAGATAATTTCAAGGTCCAAGGTATGCAGATAGAATAGCAGCTAGGAGCTGCTTAGTCGAGAGTCATAGGGGAGGTAAAGATCAAAGAATGTCAGCCGATGGGGGTAATCTTTGAGTGCAAGAGGTCACGTGACTTATAAAGTCATAATAAGTACTTCAACAGAGTAATTCCAGAATACAAATAGTTCCGTATAGATCCGACAGGTGTAGATAATTCCAAAGGGTGTCGCCAGAGGTGGATAGTTCCATAAAGTACTACCAGAGCATGGATCGATATCCATTTATTCAAAAATAAACAAGCATTTGAATGTGTGAAGTTAAGATATGTTACGTTTCATCGAGTCTGTAAAATTGTGGCTATTTTTGTAGCGTACTCCGTAGTTTATTCAGCTTATTATTGATATACTAGTTTAAGTTACTTATAAAACCATGTTTCCCTATAAGTTTATACATAAAACATTCTCACTCTCTCGAATCCCCGTCACTCCAAACATGCTCGCCCTTTCAGCCGTGGGGGCGTTATAATGTTGCGGTCAATCCCACTATTCGTTGGTAACAGAGTTGGCGGTAGGTGGTGATGACTAGCTGCCTTCCCTCTAGTCTTACACTTCTAAATTAGGGACGGCTGGCTCAGATAGCCCCTTTGTAGCTTTGCGCGAAATTCAAAACAAACAAACGTATTTCGTATTTTAACTGTATTATCATCCTTATATTAGTTTAATTTACAATCTACGTTGTCCTGAAAATGAATGTTTTTATGTTAACTTATTCATACTCTAACGTTTGTCTTATCCAGACATTTTCACTAACTAAAGACAATATGGTATGCCAAAGAAAAAATATATTTTTATAGCCAGTACGACTGTTTTAACTTGTATTAAATTTGTTATTATAGATAGAACCCTCAAAAGGGCCATTTCTGTTCTTAAATGATATTATATATCATTTTAACTACAGGTTATTAAACTATAACATCCTGTACGAAACATATTACTCTAACTAAACAGAGTCAAAATATGACGTTTTTCGAAGCAGCTTATTTAACAAATAAATCTTAAGTAACTATAAAAAATATCCAACACTTACCATTTTATGTTTTTTTCAAAAGGTGGCATCTGGTAGGATACCAAATAGTTTATATTTTCAATTCATTTACAAATCGAAACACTGGTGAAACATTTTTTATAAACCATACATACTAATACTATTATGCATATATATTGTCCTACCAAACAACCCACTTGGCCTTGACTCATGTTTCACAGTAGTGAGTGGTTCGTTACTCATATTTTCTTCCAGGAACAGTGACACCACGAGAACACGAAGTCTTGTTTCACATTTATGACTTTCTGCTCTAATAATAATTCCGAACTGTAATATATATATATATATAACACAATTTTATAGTTTGATTATTTGTTATACAGAGTTTTTGCACTGGTGCACTTTGGTATACATGTTTGGGTTAAAATTTGCCCAAGTGAATGTATTAAAATTTCATTTATATGTGTTACAAATGTTTATAACTAAATATTATTATTTTACAAAACTCGTGAATTGAATAGTTATTAAATGGAATTATAACAATATTTGTTGGGAATATGAACAACAACAACAAAAAAAACATTTATCTAAGCTGCTTTGGAAGTAAAATGTCTGTGAAATGCAAATAGAATATATTAGAAACTTTAAACTATGTTTATTTCATTCTTATTTAGTAGATGTACTTCCACAGAGTCCCCAAAAGTGTTCTGTCTCAAGAGCAAATAAAATCAAAATTAAGAGTAACAATTTTTTTTCTTGTTGTTGAAGTTCATATGTAATGCTGCGTTGTAGCTTACAGAGTGTATAATTCTTCTCGTGATTCATGGCATGCACACGTTTTACTGACGTCACAACAGCACAAATTGCAACGTTAAGCGTCCCTTACGTAACATAATTTTATTGTCTTCTGACTGACTGACAGACAACACACTACTGTAATGTGGTGCGAGTGGTTAAAACAGGTGACCTCTCCAGACAGCCATCGGCCTCCTTTCAGGTGAATAATATTGCATCAAATAATGTAGCTCTTTTGCGTAACATTAGGTGTAAATAGTGTTACTTCTTGAATGTGTCACAAGTTTTTCGTTATAATCCCATGCACATAACTTGTGTTTCTATATATATGTTTATTATTCAAATTTCTTTGAAACTATTTGATATTTTGATTTTAATATCATTTGACGATGCTTTATTTACTATTGAATAAATGGATACTCAGATAAAATTATAACTTAGAAAGTGTAGAATAACAATATTGCAGAACTAATACAGTAAATATCGTGTCTGAATAATTTTTACAAATGAAATCAAGACAAAGGACATTACGAAGTTCGTTATGAAGTCACTTTTCATAATCCCAAGTTGGGGCACACCTAAATATGGCAAATCCAGCTTTTAAGGTCTCAAAAGATTTATCGCATCCTCTAGTGGCATACTATAGAACTACCTTTCCTTGAGGACACTTCCCTCCTCCTCCTTCTGTGGCACTCCTTGGAAGTAGCGTCTATAACGTGACGTGTGACGTCACATGATCTCCTGTGCTCAAATGATACCCTCGCTTAGTGGCATCTGGTGACTTTCACTCCCAGACGCCCTCTCCCCAACTGAAGCAGCGCTTTAGTCACAGATTATAAATCCTATCTACTCATAATATGTGCTTTGTCTCTGGTGAAGATACCTTCCACCTGTGAAAACCTTTAGTGTTTCATTGTTGTTGTTTTATTTTTTTGGTGTGGAGTCTGTAATCAATATATTTTGATAAAAGTTCAGAAAAAACTACCTTTACATTCCAGATAAATATAATATACAATATGAATATATATATATATACTATAAAATATATATTACTAACACAATCAAAACCCTCCCACAGCCGTATACCTGAACTATATGAAGTCCCTAAAGACCATAAACAAAATTTATCTTTAATACCCAGAATGTTAGCGTATGAGTCTGCAACAGAAATCATATCCTGGTTACTTGATCAACTGTTTAAATCTTGTCTCAAGTATGTTCCATCACACTTAACCAATACTAAAGACCTATTAGAAAAGATACACTCTTCCATACGAACAACATGCACTGACTCCATTTTATTTTCCTTAGACCTAATGGTCTTGTACCCATCCATACCCATAGAACAAGGCATAGATATTATCATTAACTTCACATCTTCACTTGATCAGCACATTTTTTCAGCAAACACCACATTAGAAACCATCCGTATAATGCTCAATTTTGTCCTATACAACAGTTATTTTAAATTTGATGACACTTTGTACAAACAAGAGAAAGGAGAAGCAATGAGTAACAGAGCAACAGTCACATTTCCTATAATATTCATGCATATACTAGAAACCAAGGCTCTTGACACATATAAACAAAAAATAGGCTTAATACCAGAAGTGTGGTACAGATACACTGATGACATATTTGGTATTTGGAATCATGGAAAAGAAACACTACAGCAGTTTTACTATTTCCTAAACCACTTCCACCCATCAGTCAAATTCACACTATAACTACCCAACGCAAAAGGATACTTAATGCTCCTAGACGTAGCCCTAAAAATCCAAAACAGACAAATACGGAGCTCCATGCATAACAAAGAATGCAAGAAACCAATATTTCTCCATTACAAATCACACCACCCAGAACCAATCAAAAGGGTAACCATAATAGGAGAATTAGAGAAAATAAGGCGAAACTGCTCCACGCCGAATGGCATTGAAACAGCACTAAAATACTTTAAAACACTACTTTACGAAACGGATACCCCGAATATTACATCAACAATGTTTTCAAATCACAAAAAAAACAAAAAACATTACAACAGCAACAGAACAAAAAAAAACATAAACGAAAACGCCCACAATGAACATTCCTTTCCTAAACAACACAATCACAAACAAGATTCGTAAAGCCATTAAAAAATCCCAACTGATATTCTCGCAAACAACATGTGCCAAAAAACAATGTTACACCAGAGAAAACGGAACAAGACAAATGTGCTACATCCAAAACGTTGTTTAGCAAATCATTTGTAACATATGTGGAGAGGCATATATAGGAGAAAATCGGAAGACCTTTTCACACGCTCATCTCAGAACACATCAGTACGTTATATACGCATGACTAACATAAAACCGCTCCAGTAGAACACTTCCTATGCAAACACGGAACCCCAACCACAAAAAAACCCAAATCCATTTAAAGTTTCTATCTTACAAAAACAACAACAAAGATTTTAAAGAATGAAAATATATGGAAGCTATACTCATTAACGAAAAAAAAATCCGAAAAACTTAACAGAAACAATAGATGATACGTGTAACTAAACCATCATTCATAAAACAACACATTATACCAATACACTTAACACCATTAATTTCAGTTTAACACTTGCATGCTCCGGAGTACCACACACTCTTACCATTTGTTTTTAACACTGATAGTAAGCTTTGTATCATGTCCACTTATTATCGTTTCTTAGCAGCTTCTATTTTCTGTCTGTGTGTGTTTTCAGTTAATCATAAAACGTATTATGGTTCTCTTTATTTTATTCATTTTTTTATATTTAATTTTAGTAATATATGTTATTG